>NW_019390132.1:0-3606 GCF_000671375.1 Centruroides sculpturatus
TATTTAACAGCTAATATTTGTCATATAAATATCAATAATTAATGGCTTAAAATAGGGAAATTAAGTTCTTAATTATTAAGGGAGCGAGAGAGAAAAAATTTTCACATAAATTTTGGTCGGTATGTTAAATTTAATTTTTCATAACTGTCAGGATATATGATATTCGTTTATCTTCTATTACCAGATTGATTGTCTATGCGGCTCTAAGTAGAATGAAGGAAGAATGTTCTTAGTTCATTTTGCAGCATTATAAACGAGAGGTTGAGTGACAGCTGTAGTGAAAAACAGGACCGTTAGTTGCTTAATAAATTCTCTGGACTGCCAAGGTCTAATTTGATGGAGAAATTACAGGACGATGTCAGCAGACGGCTTTTCGCTTTGGGAATTAGTCGTCTCAGCATCCATCATTTTCTATCGGACTTTTCCTATCTATACCTGCCCTCGTTCACCATCTGTTTGCTGACTCAGTCGTTTTAATATACCTAGCACGACATACTCAACCATTAGACGTGTTTGGAAGGAAGGAATTATGAGAAAAGTTTCTCTTGAAAGTAATGCACCTGGATAGGTAACTTTGGAATTTACTTTCTTATGACTTTCTCCTGATTTTCTACTTGTTATGGATTCTATTTATTATATAATAAGTCTGTTTATGCATCTGTGCATGTTGTGTATCTAATATGTTACTTTTCAAACAAATTTAACTTGTACCAAGATAAATTTTTCTTTTTTTTAAATATAATAAATATCCACAGACTTTGCTTGAATTTTATAATAAATAAAAAGTTTCATTTATAATTCTGAATTTACTCTCTCCCCATCTCTGTAAAGATGAAGAGAGAGTAAATTCAGAATGGAAAATTTCGTTTTATACATATTTTTATTTAACATATACATTATGTAAGAACATTTTTATCAGTTTTATTTTTAATAATTTAAAAGATATGAGACTTGGACAGGTGATTTAAATTACTCTTTAACATAATAAATATAAATCTTTCGGAGTAAATACACAGTAGAAACAGTTATTGAAACTTTTTAATAATTAAAATATATATCTGTTTAGAAATTTCATTAAATTTATAATGGAAAAGTATCGTTTTTCATTTAGGACAATGTGATAAGTGAAAGAAGAATCACAATTTAACTTTAGTGTAAGTTTTATCGGTTGGAATAGTCAAGTTATATTCTTGAGAGAATTCTTGCATATGAGAAAACCGTGTGTTATCAGGAGCACAATGGCTTGTCTTTTCCCTCAAGTAAGCAGCTAGATGAATCCATACATCCATTAATATGCAACACAACTCCTCTTAAAATCGTCTCTTCAGTTGTATCAGTCGGAATGATGAAATATATAAATATTCATCACTAATTATTGGAAATTTGCAATTATATAAACCAGAAACAAATTCTTTAGAAAAACTTTAATAAAATTACGTTATTATAATTAATATAAATGTTATAAACACAAAGAAGAAAAAGAATTTTAAAAATTTTCTACGTTTCTACTTAATGAATTTATTTACTAGAAATTATTTCTATTAAATAATTATCCACATCATTTAATTAGAAAACGAGTTAGTATCATAGGTTAAAGTAAAATAATTTTCTAAGAGTAGAGCATTATTAAATAGTAATATTTGTAATGTAATTGTTGAAAAGAGTAGATTAACATCGTTTGTCTTAGTCTAGAAAGAGGTCGTGTATAAATCATTTGTTAGAAATAATTAATGCCATCATTTATAATAAAATAATATAGAAATAATTAATTTTTGCTACAAAAATTGTGATTCTTCTCTTCTTATAAATGAATGGATATCATATTTTTAATTATTAGATCATTATTAATCATTATAGATTTAATTATTAGATTATTATTATTTATTAAGAATTTATATTTTTAATTTTAAAATAAAAAGTAGGATATTTTGCACATATATATTTAACAAATTTTTCTCTTTTGTGGATTTTATGTCCCTTAGAGAATGGCTGATGCTTGAATTTTGCTTTATAAACACTTCTTACATATATTTTTAAGCATCTTCAAATTCGACTGAAGTATATATCATTGAAGTATTTTTCACTGAATTTCTTAAATTTCCATAATTTAATTCAGTGAAAAATTCCTTTATTTTAGTTGAATAAAATATGGAATTTTTCGTTGAATATTTTATGCGAATTTTTTTCATCGTCATTATTTTTGACGCTTAAAAATTTTATCCCACTCGTTTTTAATTTTATATTTTAGAATAGTTTTATAATTTGTTAATATAATAAATATGACACCTTCCTCCGCAGAAAATATATCACTTTTTACAACAGTTTTAGCTTTTTTTTTTTTTTAAAGAANTCATTGGAATAAAGCATTAGCTATTGGAAAAGCTGTTGAATATTATCACTTAACTGCTAATGCTGCTATTAAATTAAACAATTTTGAAAAGGTAAAAAAAGAAGTTTATATTTTGCAAATAAATAATCTTATTTTTTATGTTAGAATTTTTTAATTTTTTATATAAAATATAATAATTATATATCACTGAATTCAAAATTGCTATTTAAAGATTTAGTTTATAAATTTTTCTGCTTATATACACTTTCACTGAGTTTGAAATTTTTCTTACTTTTAAGTAAAAAAATAAATAGCCAAATAATCAATTAAAACATTTTTTTAAATATTTGTTTTTGTAATTATTTTCATTTTTGTTAATTCACTATAAAATTGAAAAAAGTTTATTCTATTTAACTTTATTAATTTTTGATTAATTTAATTAGTCTACAAAGGATGCTGAGTATTATTTCAATTTTTTCATAGTATTGTTTCCATAGTAACATTACCTATACTGTAGCATAATATAACAATACACGTAATGTATCAATATTACAGTAGCTTTAAGGTAATTTTGCATTAATGCTATAATACAATCTGCTAATGGTAACAATGTTACTATATAGTATGTATGCTATTACAATAAGTAAACTTTTCTCGTACCTTATATTACAGTAATAGTATGTTTACATTTATCTACTGTATATTATATATTATGCAGTATTTTGAATGTATTGAGTTATGTATTTTATATATAATAAAAATATCACAATTACAAAATTTGCGTTATAAAATACTATAATATACAAGAATAATTCTATTAATGTTACCGTTTAGTACTATTGTGGACATGAATAAATAATAAGCTACTTTATTATTCTTTCACGCTTACATTATTTGAAACAATAAATTTCTCTATTTTGTTCCACTACAGTTATGGCATAAATTATTTTCGGAGTTTTAAATGATGGCAATAAATATTTTATGTCATAAATTGTTATTTAATTAATCGCTTACATTATTTATTTGCATATCTTTTCTTCGTTTTCATGGTCAGAAAAATCATTCAATTCCTATTCATTCATATCTCAAGGAAATATTCTTTACTAATCAAATCTTATGGGTCAGCGAATAATAATGACAAGGAGACGAATTGATCATCTAGAACAGTAATGCTTAACGTTTTCAGCTGTCCGCACACCTTTGAATTTTTAAAATGTGCTCTTGCATACGTCATGAAAAATTCGTCATTTTTATTATATTTTTTATTTATTTAAGAG
>NW_019390133.1:0-3610 GCF_000671375.1 Centruroides sculpturatus
TTAACTTTCGAAATTTAATTATTTATATTTTTATGCGTATAGTTACCAAATTAATAGGCGAAATGTTAAGAAAAGGTTACGAAATAACGATTTGTTACACAGATTTGTGATGAAAAACTTTAATCTTGAAAATATTATTTATTCGAAATAAAAGTAGTCTTTATGGGAAAGAGGAAAGTTTTAACATTAATAAATCCTAAGAAGGTCTGGCGCAGTTTTGTAAGCAATTTTATCAGTGCTTCAGCTCTGAAATTACTTTACTCAGCAATCCCACGACCACAGTAAGATTAGATATCTGGATATATAAGTACAAGGTTATCTTTCCTTAACGAATGTTTCAAAATCAGATAAACTTTCTGGTCTGTTTTAGTTTTAAAAAAATGTTGGTGCCTGAGGGTGATTATGCGTGCAATGGCATACATTAATGTGACCAGATGGCCGAGCGGTCAACGTGGCAGCAGGCCACAGTGGGAGACCACGTGTAATTTTTCAGGTGGTGGGTGGTGCCCGGGACACGTGCTTTATTTATTGTGGACCTGACCGAATTCGTAATGCGCAGCTGAAAGAGGCCAATTAGTGCCCATAGGACAGAAGTATTTTTGTAAAACATTGAGAATATAATAAAAACAAATTGATGTTTTTGTGTTTAGCTCACTTTTTCTTACAAATTAAATCAATTTTTCTGTTTGTAAATAGAATTGAAAGTAATTTGAAACATTCTGAAATAGCACATCAATATTTGAGTTTAGCGAAATCTGAGATATTTCAGAACAAAATGAATTAGATACGATGACATCTTGATGTTTTTGGATGAATAGCAGAAAAGTAAATATAAAATAGGCATTTTTGTCCAACGCTTTAGAAAAAGCGTTGGACAAAAATGCCTATTTTATATTTACTTTTCTGCTATTCATCCAAAAACATCAAGATGTCATCGTATCTAATTCATTTTGTTCTGAAATATCTCAGATTTCGCTAAACTCAAATATTGATGTGCTATTTCAGAATGTTTCAAATTACTTTCAATTCTATTTACAAACAGAAAAATTGATTTAATTTGTAAGAAAAAGTGAGCTAAACACAAAAACATCAATTTGTTTTTATTATATTCTCAATGTTTTACAAAAATACTTCTGTCCTATGGGCACTAATTGGCCTCTTTCAGCTGCGCATTACGAATTCGGTCAGGTCCACAATAAATAAAGCACGTGTCCCGGGCACCACCCACCACCTGAAAAATTACACGTGGTCTCCCACTGTGGCCTGCTGCCACGTTGACCGCTCGGCCATCTGGTCACATTAATGTATGCCATTGCACGCATAATCACCCTCAGGCACCAACATTTTTTTAAAACTAAAACAGACCAGAAAGTTTATCTGATTTTGAAACATTCGTTAAGGAAAGATAACCTTGTACTTATATATCCAGATATCTAATCTTACTGTGGTCGTGGGATTGCTGAGTAAAGTAATTTCAGAGCTGAAGCACTGATAAAATTGCTTACAAAACTGCGCCAGACCTTCTTAGGATTTATTAATGTTAAAACTTTCCTCTTTCCCATAAAGACTACTTTTATTTCGAATAAATAATATTTTCAAGATTAAAGTTTTTCATCACAAATCTGTGTAACAAATCGTTATTTCGTAACCTTTTCTTAACATTTCGCCTATTAATTTGGTAACTATACGCATAAAAATATAAATAATTAAATTTCGAAAGTTAACAAATTATAAGCCTCAATTTTAAAAAATCGTATATTTAAAATAAATTTATACTTACTTACCAAATGCTAGGATTTTTTGGTTTCGATTATTATCGTATGTTCGGGAGAAACGTAATTGATTTGTGCTGAAAATTCCCATTTTTACGTAACTTTAACCATTGATGTTACCTTTTTTTATACTTCAATCAATTAACATCAGTGCAATACGCAGTTCAATATTATAATGGCTAGAAACAATGGTTGTGCACACAGTATTTGCAGATGGCGATAAATATTCAAGGTTTTACTTTAACTTATCCACTAACTGCAGCAAAATTAATAACCAACATTTCCTGGTATTACACGAAAGTAATTTCTGCTAATAAATTGCTTATATCGACACATAATTAAATCGGCACTCAGTAAAATGAGACATCGGCCATTTTAAGAAAATCGAATGATTTTGTCCAGTCAAACAACCGACGTCCGCGAGAATTGACAGTTATGTTATTCATCACCTTACGTTGTTTATCTTCAGAATAATTCTCATAATTTATTATTCTTTCTTATCGGTGCACTTTAATCCCCAACTAATATCAAGATAAAATTCAAGTACATTAGAGAAATAATTTCTGATAGTTCGAGCTCTTATGACGTAATACACATATAACAATTAATCAGAAACTATTCAATTTCAATCTTAAGTATAAATTATTGTTCATTCAACTCAGTCATTTTTATTAGCAGCATCAACCCACGAAAACTCTTTAACAGCTGTTCGAGTTATTAGCCAAACTCTCATAAGAAACGAAACCATTTATCAATTATTTTAATTTCAAAGCCTGTTGTAAGCCTTTTGAAGCCTTCTCCAAGTATTTTGAAACAGCATATAATAATTTTGGAAATTACAAAATTTATATCATTTAGCTTCCACTACCCTTACAGTTCTATGACACTATTAATTATTATTTTTTCATTATTCAACTACTCTAAATTATCTTCTGTATAACATTCCGATATTTTAACAAATAATTATTTTTATTATTACAACTTTTGAAGTCATTAACTTAAGTTACTTTTTGAAGAAATTCACTGTTTTTGAGATTCAAAATAAAAGTAATTCTAGAATATACTTTTATTTTGCATATTATCAAGACGTATTATATTATAACTTTAAACATATAATCATATAAAGATATAACTGTTGCGAGCTATATTAAAAACTCACCAAATTCGCAAGCTACTATTATTCCTTTTCGTTATAAAATAATGAAAACTTCATAAAATTCACACAGCTTCTAGACTATCAAATTTAAAATTAACTAATAATAGAACCTTCTATNAATAATTCTGTATATGTTGTTTGTCAAAATAATACTTTCTGTGAAATTAATCACTGAAACTTTTGAATACGCTTGTTCGTGCAATACAGTGAATTAATTGAAAAATATTATTATTTTAAACTTTTTAAAATATTCGGAATCAATAGTTGTTTGTAAAATTTAAAAATCGTAAACTTATCTTTCTCTACTGTGTGCGTGAGATAAAAAATATCATTTAAATGAATTACAGTAGAGCATCGATTATCCGACTCAATTGGATACTCGGGTTGGTCGGATAACTGAAAAAATCGGATAACCGAAAAGAATGAAAAAATACATTATTAGTAAAGTATAGTAATATATCCCATGTAATTAGTTTATTAGTATATCGCTATTAACCAACTTCGCGTTGAATTTTCATCGATGTTGAGCCTAACAAATTTTTTGTTTAAATAATAATCGTCGCTATGGTATCGTTAGAAATTAGAAAATTAAGCCTCGTTTCAATACTGGCTCCCTTTCACCGTCGTGCCAGTGTTGCCAGCTAAAACACGTAAAAATAATATTAAAGTAGCCAAGACATAG
>NW_019390134.1:0-3597 GCF_000671375.1 Centruroides sculpturatus
GATTAATTAAATTTAAAAAATAAAAAAATTAAATAAAATCATTTGACAAAGCTTGATTAAATTATTTATTTAGTCAAAGTTAAGGTATAAACTTTAAAGGGTGCTTTATCCTGTTAAAACAATTTACATTGAAACAATGATTACAACACTAATGGAATTGTTTTTCAAAGTTAAATGTTTGATGAAAAAAAAACAGTTATGTTTTAAGATGAGTTATGAAATTAAATAGTAATGAATGAGTTTATTTATAACCTCATATCATAGTGGTAATAATGCTGTATTTTTAAAAATTCTTTTGAAGGTTGTTTCATTTTTGAATTTTTATTCTTATTTTAAAAAAATCTAATCAGAATTTATAAAACTTAAATATAAGATTTCTAATATATTATATTAAATTCTCAATTATATACAAATTATAATTGATTTGTCTTAAGTAAAAATATGTCAGTTTCAAAATACTAAGAAATTACTTTTAATTATTTGCTATTTTAATTCTACTTTTTCTACATGTGTTATGTATGAGAACATTAGAAAAACTTAGAATCAGTATTTTATTTAACAGATTTTGGATTTTCTAAGGGAAGCTTTAATAAAAAATATTTAGTAATATCTATCTATATTACTTTATTTCAAAAATATTTATCACTAAATTTTAAATATAGTTTTCATAATTTGAGTAATAAATTATAGTAAAATTTACAATTGCATTAATAAAATATAATAATCCAGTAGAATATTTAACAAAACTTATATTTTCAGCTATTCCTAAAATTGTTTTCAGGTTACAAATCATCTTAAATCATTCAACATTACCAAGCATTATAAGATTAGCAAAAATGATTATAAAGTTAATAAAAGTGAATCAATATATTTTTTGGATCTGATCTCTGACTCCATTTTCATCACTTGACTTACAAGATGTGATAAGTCTGGAAAAATTAGCTAAATTTAGGCCACATCAAGATATATTATAAAGTTGTATTAAAATTGATTAAAATATCTCTAACTCAAATTTCTCCAAACAGCAGTGAAACAATTCTAATGAATTTTTAATTGAACCATAATATGGCTAATTAATTATAATTAAGTAATTTGGACTAAAAGTAGGCAGTTAAGCCACTATTTTGTATTAAAGTGTCCTGCATAATCCTTATGCATCAGCTCTTTAATACAAAATACATAATTAGTTAAATTGGCTGAAAATTAGTATGTTATAGTTCTTGACAAACTATCAAAATTCTACATGGACACAAATCTTGAAAATGATTAGTTTTTTGCTAGAGCAGTTTGAATATTTGTGGTGTGTATGTGTTATTTATGCAATACTGAACACCATTACCATTTTTATCTGCCTCAGACTGTGACTAGAATTTCTTTTGATTTAAAATTGTTTTTTACACTTATTAGAGTACAGTATATTGGATTTTTAGTTTTTTACATCAATTCTGGTTTTTTAAACTCAATTTTGAATATTTACTCCTTAGTTTTCTTAAAAAGTCTCCGGATATGTAGGGTAACTACACCAGTAATTGACACTGTACCAGTTATTGCCTTTTAGAAATTAAAATTTTTAAAATTAGTTAGTTAAACATGAAAATTGTTAAGTTACACCATCTACTGTTAGAGAATTAAATTAAAATCATACAGTGTAAGAATTACTCCAAAGGGGAGCCACTGAGGCTTTTATTTTTGAGTTAATTTTGACAAATAAGTTAGCTGGTAAAATATTACAGTTGAAAATAAGTCAATTAAATCTGTAAAAAGTATTTTATATAAAAAAATTTTTAAGGAAAGGTTCTATTTGTAATTAATGACATTATAAATATTACAGATTAATTTTAATTATGTTTACATTTTATTTAAACTACAGGTTATATATTAATTGTAGATAACAATTACAGGAATTTTCAAAAAGCAAAAACTCACATGTACTATACACTGGAACTATAATTCAACAGAATAACACCTACAGGAATTTTGTATATGGTGTTAACAAAAAATATTCTTTCAGAGAAATATTTGTTTTCTAATCATTTTGAAAATAGCTTTTGATAAAGTAAAAATTTACCTATCAGTATGGCATTTTGTATTTAAGAAAAAAGTTTAGACAGTCAAATCTTGGGTGTCAAACACCTTTCTTATAGAACAATTTGGTTTACGAATAAAATTTTGAATTCATTTTTGCCCCAATTGCTGAACAAGCTACTCAACAGAACTAGATATCGATGATCAACTTCCTATACTGCCTATGTTAAAGAATGTCAATGGCCAACCAATCAATAACAGGACTATCAATTCAGAAGTTAGTGGTGCTGAGATTGCTTTGTGTCACAATACAAATCACCAATGATATTGCTATTTAAATTATATTTCAATGTGCTTGCAGGAAAGATACTGTTTCTGTTTTTCAGTATGTGCCATAGTTTAATTCAAACCAAATGAATTAATAAAAACTGCATTAATTGAGATTCACATAAAATAAATGGCATTCATGAATTAATGTTTAAATATGCTTAAATTAAATTAAGTGACAAAAGTTTAATAATATAATAGTATATATTATAATAATAATATTTAATATTCATTAAAACTAGGTAGCCAGTTAATTAAAACTAAAAATAATAATAAAACTGGCCTTTATACTGAAACTGAAAATAAAATCAATTAATTAATTAATTTTAGTTTAAATTAAAATTGAAATCAAATCAATTGAAACATTATATTTTGGAAAGTGTGGATAAAGTACTTGTCAGTCTTGATTGATTTGGTTAAATTTCATCCAGGCAGTCAGAGTTNAATTAATTTTAGTTTAAATTAAAATTGAAATCAAATCAATTGAAACATTATATTTTGGAAAGTGTGGATAAAGTACTTGTCAGTCTTGATTGATTTGGTTAAATTTCATCCAGGCAGTCAGAGTTGAGTCTCTATAGCACTAGTTTGTGAAATGGTAATATAGATAATATGTTATATATAGTATTGCCTTTATAGGCATTTTTAAGCATAAATTAATCTAAAAAGGTAAAAAAAAAAAAGATTTTGTTTGGGGGTTGAATGGATTAATATTAATACATTGTATATTGTTTCTTATGGGAAAATTTATGTTGGTTTTAGAACAAACTGGTTTTTGAACAACTTTTAGAGACGAATTAAATTTTAAACCTGAGTTTTCACACTTAATTCATCCCTAAAAGTTTATATGATTGTATATTTATATTTCTCAACATATGAAACCTAAAACAGACTTAGTAATTGAGATTTCTGTATGTTACTAATTTGAATTAATTTTACAAGTGTGTATCTTTGTCCCATCCATTTTGATTTTCCTCATACAATATAATTACAAAGAAGTTTTGAACTACATTTTGTCTCAAAATGAGTCAACAATATATCATGCAAGGTATTTCTAGGGGAGAAAACAAATTGATGCATTTGCTGTGAAATTTTGGTAGTTGTAGTGTTTATGAGGGTGTATTTGAAATTTGTGTATACAAAACAACATAGTTCAAAGTGTCCATGTAATTTGATAATAATACAGCTCTGACTAGAATAAATTAAAAGGATTTGACAAATAAGTTAGCTGGTAAAATATTACAG
>NW_019390135.1:0-3604 GCF_000671375.1 Centruroides sculpturatus
AGGACAGAAAAAGTTAGGATAAGGACTTCTAAATGATTTTGCCGGGAAAGTTACACAACTCATTGCTGGATTTTTTTAAGGATATCCACATATCTTAAGCAGACAACTATCCTAAATAGACAGTCTGAAATCTGAAGAATGTGTGCTAAATCCAAGTTCTTGTTCTTTCAGATATGTACAGTACAAGCTATCCTTATTTTGTTAGTGATGCATTCCTGGAGGAGGCAGCATAAACAATATTTCATATATTTCAATAAAAACATGTTTAGTGTCAAAAAGTTTTACTTATTTATAGCTGAACTTGATGATGCAATTTTTAAATCACCACTGTATTGATCTCATACATCAATGCCACCCCACATAACTTCAGTTCTCCGATGATGACCGTGGTTGAGGGTAATCCATTGATGACCGAATAGGCTGAGGTTCAGGCAAAAATATGAATACAAAGTTATTTGCTTCGCCTCTCTTTTCCTCTCATTGATAACTTTGTAATAAGGTGCTAAGGGCTTCATCTAAGCTGATATGAATCACTACAAATGAACACTGACCAAAACAAAACATTGCCCACATTGTACTATATGACACATACTAAGTTAGGGAATGATTGGTTATAAAGGTTTCAAATGCTAGTTTTGAAAAGTTGATTGGTTCGAATAAACTGAAGTTTGGCAAAAGTTGAGACTTTCTTAACTCGTAATAAACTTGTCAAACACTTGTTGATAGGGAATGGATGGACTGGCAGTTTGTATCCATTTCATAGCAGTTCATATGCCATGCAAGTAGCTTTAAACTCCTCCTTACAAAGTTACTTCACTCCCAATCAAGGTCCATTTTGCAACACACTTCATTCATTTAGTTGGCATTAGCAAGAAATTGTTTAAAGTATCAGTAGTTATTATCTTCTAAAGTTATGGATTGAATTGATTTTTTGATTACTTGGACATTCGGATTCATTAATTTCCATTTATTTGATATGGCTGTTTTATTAATTGTATTATTACACAATTACTTTATGTTAAAACTGTGAAATACCATGTGAATAATAAAAAACCGACACTACTTAGATTCATTGTTAAAGCTTATATTTTTAATCTATGGATAAATTTGTATAGACCTTGGAAAAAAATTTCCCCTAAGTTTCTGTATTTAGTATGAATGGAAAAACTTCAATTTGATTTATGGCTTGAAGTATTTTTATCTTTAAAGATAACAAACTTCTTCTAAGAATGTTAATCTTTTTAATCTAATTCCTGAAAGTAATCAATAGATTAAAAGAATTAAGACTCCCTGAAGACTGTTATCACTCCAACAAGTAATTTATTTAAAAGAGTTTAAAGAAATTTACTTCACATTAATATAAATCCAAAAGTAGTTTAAAGATTTGACTACAGTTTCAAGTGACTGCTGAAACATAAAGAAGTCTTGGGCAAAACCTGAAGATTATTATGACTTCATATTGCTATCTTAGTTTAATAGTAAGGTTGCATACAGAGTATTTTGTGGCAAGACAGTAGAATTTTATTAGGCTATTTAAATAGCCATTTTGAGACCAATTGTACTGTTTTTCTTTAATTTTAAGGTGCACGTCAAGTTTGGTATTGAGTTTTAAGATATTTTCCTTCAAGAAACTGTTAAAATTTAATATTGAACTCTAGGTGTACCTATATTTTGAATGTGGAAGGATAACTATTAAATACATATTTCTTTGATTAAAGCCAAATACTCAAATAAATCTCAGTCTTTGAATAAGTCTTGGGGAATAAAGGTGCTATTAAAAATAAACACCTGTTTCAAATAAGGGATACATTTGAATTTAATAACCCCCAGGGGATACATACAAATGAGTAAAAAGCAAAGCATTTTAGTTAGAGGAAATTTAGTATGTTAATTAAAGGTTTATAATGAATACAGTGGCAACTTGTACTTTGAATTTAATTCATTTCAAGAGACTGTTCAAAATCTGAATCAATTCTTCCCATTGGAAAGTGAATTAACCCATTCCCAGACCTAAACAGTAACCATTACAACTTAAAGCAGCAAACACACAGTGGCGTGCCGTCCATGGAAGCTGTGGAAGTGCCACTTTCGTCATATTTTCTAAAATATAAATACATATTGTGCAATTATTGTCATATTGTAACATACTTTGAATTAATTACAAATTTCTATACATAAGATTGCTGTTGTATATTCGAATATAAATTCATATATGCATATTCCCAATGTAAGTGCTTGTATTGTCGAATACGGGACAACTTCTATGGCCTAAAATATTTGGACAGTGTAAAGCACCCAGATTACAAGCATTCGTGCATGCGCTTCACACAGCACCAATCTCTGGTGGTTGAGCTGGTGGATGTTACACACCCAAAATATCGTATAATGCTTTCAACGATCCCATCGGTTAGCCACTCGTAGGGAGCTATTTGACTAAGTGCATTGTTTTAAGATTTAAAAAGTAATGAATATTTCATGTTATTTTTATGTATGTTTCTTTACAAAGCTATATTTAATTATATTTTCCTTTAATTATAATTATATTGACAGATTTTTCAGACAAAATCTTTAGAATTTTTATCACTTCTAGATGTTAATAATTTTAAATATTATGAAAAACAATTTTCCGAAGCGAATTGATTAATTGGCAGTCGGAGGAAAGATTGTCGTCACTAGCATTGCAAAGCTCTTTTGAAAATTGCTTTCAATAGAAAAAGAGCTTTTAAATACTTTGATGGAATCTATGACAAGCGATTTTTTTGATAAAGTAATTAACAACTTTGCAGGAAAAAAATTGCCTAATAGAGTTAGTTTATTGAAAATAATAAAAACAAGTCCTTATGTCTTTGTTTTGTGTCAATTATCTATTTTAGAATTAAAATAAATAAACTGTTTATTTTTGTCATTTCCAGTATTTGTTTAAAATTTTTATGGAAACACAGCTTCCCTATCAGCAAATGTCATGGCACGCCACTGCAAATACACATAATTTTAGGTAAAAATAACATNGTGCATTGTTTTAAGATTTAAAAAGTAATGAATATTTCATGTTATTTTTATGTATGTTTCTTTACAAAGCTATATTTAATTATATTTTCCTTTAATTATAATTATATTGACAGATTTTTCAGACAAAATCTTTAGAATTTTTATCACTTCTAGATGTTAATAATTTTAAATATTATGAAAAACAATTTTCCGAAGCGAATTGATTAATTGGCAGTCGGAGGAAAGATTGTCGTCACTAGCATTGCAAAGCTCTTTTGAAAATTGCTTTCAATAGAAAAAGAGCTTTTAAATACTTTGATGGAATCTATGACAAGCGATTTTTTTGATAAAGTAATTAACAACTTTGCAGGAAAAAAATTGCCTAATAGAGTTAGTTTATTGAAAATAATAAAAACAAGTCCTTATGTCTTTGTTTTGTGTCAATTATCTATTTTAGAATTAAAATAAATAAACTGTTTATTTTTGTCATTTCCAGTATTTGTTTAAAATTTTTATGGAAACACAGCTTCCCTATCAGCAAATGTCATGGCACGCCACTGCAAATACACATAATTTTAGGTAAAAATAACATAATTATAAATGCTCTTGATAATAA
>NW_019390136.1:0-3650 GCF_000671375.1 Centruroides sculpturatus
AAATGATAAAATGTAAATTGAATTTTATCATAACGAGTTTGCTTGAATTTCCTTTCTTCTGAGATCGCAGCAATGCGCGACGGGTAAGCTAGTTTTCTATAAATAAAGCTATTCAAACAAATATCAGTATAAAGAGTGTTTCTTCTTTACTAATCTTTTGAATAATTAATGACAAACATGAATAAATAAAAAGAAAAACACATGAGCAAAAAATATATTCTAAGCACAATATAGAAAAATAGTATAAATAAAGAAATTACATATTTAGTTTAGGAATTGAAAATTTTACACACAAACTGGATCAAATCTCTCTATTTCTAGACAGAAGGTTAAAAATTATATCCGTATTCTGCAACTATTTTAACAAAACAGTACTTAAAAGTCTATAAACTTTTAAGTTAGAAAAATGAATGTTAATAACAAAGATAGAATTTAATTTAAAAAAAGATGACTGAACAAATATAGTATAATTAAAGAGAGTAAATAAAAATAAACATATATAGTACTTTTACTCATATATAGTATAAGTAAACTTTTTTTATATTTATTTTTTAATTAGCTTATTAAAAGTAAAATATTTGCTTTAATGAAGTATAAAACAACGTATCAATAAATTAAAGAACATAATTTTTACTCTTGGTTTTAATTTGCAACCCTAATTAAGCTGACATTTGTGATGAATGTATATATATATATATTAGTAATTAAACCAAATGATTGCCATAACTAATTGTTTGGTTTAGTATTAATACATCAGGTTTTGCAATGTATATATATTGTATATTAACAGTTTGCATATATTATTTTAGTACCTAGTCTACTGGCAGTTATTGAGTATGTTGGTACTCAGCAGGCTTAAAGCCTGAAACTCCATAAGAAAAAATGCATGCAGTCCACCAATTCATTCTGGCCCTCATCCAGGAAAGATTATTTGTCATTGAATTAAAGAGTTCAGAAAGTTGATCAATCATTTTTACTGTGATATCTATTATTCAAATAAATATAAACGAAATTATCAATAATCAATATTTTGATATTGTTCTTAATTTATTTTGCAAGACATAACAGTCAATAACATCAAGAACAGAGAATAAATCAGTATAAACTCCATATATGCAACTTTATCTACTTTGATTAAAGTAGTAATATGATATGCATTTTGTTGATTGGCAATCAACAAAATAAATGAATTTGATAAACTTTGTTAAAGTTTTGATTATTATACATTATGTAATTTTCTGAGCACTAAAATTTCCATCAGAATTATTTTCTTAATTTTTTGAAAGTTGTTATAATATAGATAAATACAAAAGCAGGTAACTAAAGCTATTCTGTATACTGTATTTCAAAAAACTGGGTACTTAATCATATAATACTCACCAAATAAGCCAACACCAGTTCATAACCAAACAGAAAAATTCTTTCCACGAACGTTTTCGTCTATATGTAATAGACATCCTCAGGTATTGACAATATCGGACTAACGGCTAGTAGAATAGAATCCTGAGGATGTCTATTCTACTAGAAATACCTGAGGATGTCTATTACATATAGACGAAAACGTTCGTGGAAAGAATTTTTCTGTTTGGTTATGAACTGGTGTTGGCTTATTTGGTGAGTATTATATGATTAAGTACCCAGTTTTTTGAAATACAGTATACAGAATAGCTTTAGTTACCTGCTTTTGTATTTATCTATATTATAACAACTTTCAAAAAATTAAGAAAATAATTCTGATGGAAATTTTAGTGCTCAGAAAATTACATAATGTATAATAATCAAAACTTTAACAAAGTTTATCAAATTCATTTATTTTGTTGATTGCCAATCAACAAAATGCATATCATATTACTACTTTAATCAAAGTAGATAAAGTTGCATATATGGAGTTTATACTGATTTATTCTCTGTTCTTGATGTTATTGACTGTTATGTCTTGCAAAATAAATTAAGAACAATATCAAAATATTGATTATTGATAATTTCGTTTATATTTATTTGAATAATAGATATCACAGTAAAAATGATTGATCAACTTTCTGAACTCTTTAATTCAATGACAAATAATCTTTCCTGGATGAGGGCCNCAAATAAATTTCAACAATGGACTAAAGTTACTGATCTGGAAGCTAAATTTCAATATGCTTTTACCAAAAATAAAGGAACTGAATCAGCAATATTCATATTACTAATGATAATACAACTTCATCTATTAAAAAACAGAAAAATATATGCTGCTTTCATTGATATACAAAAAGCTTTTGATTCAATCTATATCCCACTACTAGTAAAAAATTTAAAAGTCTGTAGTGCAAGTACCCAATTTGTATCTACTATAAAAAAGTTTCTCTCAAATTTTAACATAAAGATCAAACAAGGCAAGATCCCCCCTCTCTAACTCTTTCTCATGGTGTTCTTGAAGGTGATCCCCTTTTGCCATGTTTATTTAATTTCTATCTACTCGGCATTTATCAACTTTTTCATAATTCTACCGATGGTATTGAAATAACAGAATCTTTCACTACATACTATTCACAGATGATCTAATAATACTAACTCCCACCAAAATATCATTACAAAGAAAAATTAACCAGCTAAATCTTTATTTTAAATCAAATCACTTAGTAATAAATCAGGCTAAAACCAACATTATTATTTTTTGCAATAATAGCAAAATATCTGAAAAAGAAACTAAAATATACCATGACAATACTCTACTACAAACAGTTAATGAAGTAAACTATCTGGATATTGTCTCTGATTGGAACGTAACCTTCAAAGCTCAAATCTCAAGAATCAACATCAAAGTAAAGCAAGCTATTGACAACCTTCTATTTCTATGCTCAACCCTGAAAACCTCTAATTTGAATATCCATATGAAACTATACAATTCTATAATCAACCCTATTATTTACTATGCAAGCCCTATCTGGAGTCTGGATTATATATATAAACTTGAGTCCTTTCATATCTATTTCCTATGTAAATTATTCCATCTAGAAAGAACAATTCTCAGTTATGCTCTCCAACATGAAAACAAATTGTATCTGGTCATTTCCCCTGCTATTAAAATGTATAATTAAATTTTATTACAAACTCAAATTCAAAAGTGACAATAATATAACTTTCCTACATCAAGAAATAATCAAGCAGAGCAAAAACATAAATTACAAGCAGCTTTGACAATACAAATTATGTAAAATTTTGAACTCATTTGGCATATCAGAACTATTATTTAAAGATATCATTCAGGATTGGAAATACAGTTATACTCTTCTATTAAATTCTGCCATATCTCAATCTATACATAAAAATCAGCTCTCTTTAAACCATAGTAATTATCATCCCTGGTACACCAACATATTCGAAATCCCATTTTCTCAGCCATATATGTGGCAACCAATTGATTTGAATGTGAAATGACTAATAATCCAGCTACGCCTTAACAAATATTCTCTCTTTGTCAATAATATCTACATAAACTTATCAAATATCCATTGTTGTTTATGTCAATCTGAAGAGTTCTTAGCATTCCACCTACAAAACTGCCAAGAATTTACAAATATGCGTGAACAATATGATATCATACAAATATGTAACTGTAGATCACCTCTTGAACTCAAAATAAATTTAAACTTTCTCAATAAAAA
>NW_019390137.1:0-3593 GCF_000671375.1 Centruroides sculpturatus
ATAGTCTTTTAAATAAATATTTAAATTTTCAAAAAGAAAACAAAGCGATTTGTTTATTTCAACTTAACATTGTTCTATTCAACACGTTGTCAGGCGAAGACTCCATTGTACAGGAACAAAAGCTGCTCCTGTTTTTAATTTCCATTATTATTGTACAAAGTGTACATATTTCTAAAAAAAAACATATGGTAACTTTTTTACTATGTGGATAGAAAATGTAATTCAAATTGCTTATGTTTTTATGAAAAATTAAAAACAACTGTATTTATTTATAATTATTTTTATTTATTCATACGGACCGTATGATACGGTCCGATTTTATAAAGAAGAAGTTTTAATCTGTATCTCCAAAGAAACATGTAATAAAATCTAAAAACTAAATTGAAAAAATTCCTATAAAAGTAAGAATTGAAAAACAATAGAATCCGATAGATTATCAATAGGATCAATAAAAACATTTAAAAAATTGAAAAATCCAGATAATGATACACCTGTTTAATATAACACGATTACTTGTTATAATGTCAAATGATTGATATATTACCATCTTTCTACAGAAAAACTTATCCAATAATGACCGAATTACACAGTAAAGTTAATGATACATGAACGAAGTATTAGTTACAATAATGAATCACACGAAAAATTTGAAAGAAATACAATCCTAATAAAGCATATTAATCAACTGAATGTCATTAATTTAAAGAGTATAGCTAAATGCGATATTCTCACAAGAATGTAAAGAAATAATGCAACATAGATAGAAGATAATCAGTTGAAACTAATTAATAATGCATTAACTACTTTATTGGATATACAGTATACGGATTTATAATTATTGTAAACTAAAATGTAATTTCGGACGAACAGAAAGCCAAGCAGTTAACTTAAGATGTCAGCCTACTGCTCTGGAGCAACCTGAAACGAATCCGAATGAATCGCAAACCCAGGAAATTTTCGGGGATAGTCAGTCCCGGATGAGGGACCCCGTCTCTCATCATCCGGACACCCTACTGTAGATATAGCAGATCCCACAATTGCTTCTGACCGCCCGCAAAGTGGAGAATAGTATGTACTCTATAAATAATCGAGCTTACATACTTGAAAAGAACGTAAATATTTATACAAGTAAATAAAAGTTATTTAAACAAAGATTTTTATATTGTATTTTCCTTCTACTACTACTCATTTCTCAGTTGTTTGCATGTTTTCTCAATCTAAAATATAATATATCAATAATAGATTAAAGAACTTGAACGTTTAAAGGAAACTAGTGACAGACCAAAGCATATTAATAAAAGAAATTACGAGAACATTTAATATTTTACAATGAACACTTCTTCAAACTACATGCCGAATAGAATAAAACTCAACTGAAATAACAAATCTGATTATTTTCTTTTTGAAATTCAAATATTGAAAATAATTAAAATATTATTAATGTAATAAATAATTCCAAATGTTCTTTTATTATAATGTGTGCTAGTTAAATGGTTTTTATTTTTATTAGAGTAGTTTCAGTTTAAAATAATTGTTGCATCTTTCGAAATGAGTAGATAATATTAGTCTAATCAAAGCATTTAAAATTTTAAAATAAACAACTTAATCAATTATTTGATTTTTGTCTTTGGTAGGCCATATAAAATTTCACAGTAGCTCAAAATTTTCTCTATTTCTTAATATCCAAATTAATAATTTGGTTTGTATATCATTATATTATGTTTATGTTCTCGAAGACTTTTTAAAAGCACTTTTGGTCGTTACAATATAGTATAGAGTTAAGGATTACTTGTCGACAGGAACAAACTTTCCTTCTCATTTCTTCTCCTACTTCCGTCAATATCAATCGTTACAAATAAACTTATGTAATTTAAAAACAACATAATCGGTAACATGAAAGAAAGATGCTTTGTTGGTTTAACATTTTGAGCAATATATGGTCAGCAAACAGTAAAGGAAGCTTCTACATTTTGCTAGTTATTTCACTCTTGAAACTTTTTAAGGTTTTTAATTAAAAGTTTCAAAATCCTTTCTTTTCGTTGAACGAAAGATAATCCGACTTGAATTTTAATACCTTCTTTAAAAATTTTAGATACATCATTCCCTTATACAACCTGTGTCCAAATCGATCTGCCGAAATGAAGCGTTTTGCTGAGTCTTCCGTATATTTTGCTGGTGGTTTAACTTATGAAATCATGAAAATAACAAAGCATATTCCTGAAATGTTAACGATTACGTCTTTCTCAAATCTATGAAGATATTCTTGTAATGATAACAACGAATGGAAGTTGAAAGAAAAATCAGTATCTTTTTCCTCTCAACAAGCAATTCTTATCTTTATTTTAAATCAATCAAATAACGTCTCAAAAGACTTCTAAAATATAAACGTAATATTAATATAATCAACAGCATTACTAACATTAAGCTAGTATATTTAGTAAAAGAAAAGTTTTTTAATCACTGTTAGATGAAACCAAATTATCTACTTTGGTCTATCTCAAAACATCTCAGATATTTTTAGCCAAAGCTATTCCTTAAAAATGAAAAGACCTTATAACGAATTCACGACGCAATTGAAAAATATCTGATATTATTTATTGTATTATTTATAATTCAATAGTCTTTTAAATAAATATTTAAATTTTCAAAAAGAAAACAAAGCGATTTGTTTATTTCAACTTAACATTGTTCTATTCAACACGTTGTCAGGCAAAGACTCCATTGTACAGGAACAAAAGCTGCTCCCGATTTTAATTTCCTTTTATTAATTTTTTTAAAATTTACTTTTAATGTTATCAGAAAGAACATTTTAGTTGGGTTAGGTTAAGTCAGAATATTATGAAAGTAAAAATTATATGAAAAACGGGAATGTAAAAGTTATATTCTNTTTTAATGTTATCAGAAAGAACATTTTAGTTGGGTTAGGTTAAGTCAGAATATTATGAAAGTAAAAATTATATGAAAAACGGGAATGTAAAAGTTATATTCTGGAAAATATTTAAAATGTTTAGTATTATTCATAATATTAAAGGATAAAAGGATAAGATAAAAATTGTACTTTTTTACAATGCATTTTTCAAACGATGTCATTTGAACATCCAATTAACGAGTTCCTGCTTTCGATATAAAGTCTTCGGTATAATTTTATATAAAGTAAATTTTTATTTTATATAAAATTTATAAAGTTATTTTAAATTTATTTTAGAGAAAGTGAATAATATTCTAATTAAAAAATATGTTATTTTATCACTTATACCTTAAACATTTCATTTATAAATAATGTGAACTTGAAATGTACAGTACCAAAGATTAATAAATTCTTGATTATTTAATGAATAAAATATATGATAACAATAGAAAATTACTATAGTTACATTCATAATTAGGATTAAATCATTTCCTTTTCACCAAAATTTGTAACATAAATAAATAAATAAATTTTCTATAATTGTACTTGTTTAGAGTAGAAAAGTTGCTGGAAAGTGTAAACTCTGCACGAACAAAACTATATCGATTATAAATTTCAGATTTAGCATTCATGATTCTTTTAGATAGAATACGTTACTTCTAAAAATGTTTATCATATTTTTTTT
>NW_019390138.1:0-3600 GCF_000671375.1 Centruroides sculpturatus
TACAATTGACCCCTCTATAACACTGTTGATAATTCTGTTCTATATGAATTCCATGTTGTATGAGTCACTTAGATTTTACAAATATGTATGCCGGGCTGTGGACAGCTCATGTATTTGTAAAATCTAAGTAACTCATACAACATGGAAGTCATATAAAATGGAATTATCAACAGTGTTATAGGGGAGTTGACTGTAATGAGTAAAATCATCATTAAGTCCAACCCAACTGGAGATACACATGACCTCCACTATCTCCCCACCCCTTGACCTTAGATCACCAAAATTTAATATCATCAATCCCACTAATAAACCTCCCTACAAAATTTCAGAAATTTTCAACAAAAAGAACAGGAATTATTAACCTTCAAAGAGGGCGAACAAAATCATATCACAGGTGTGCACACAAACATTCATACACACAAAAAAATCCTCAAATTTTTTTGAATTTCTTGACATTTTAAGGTCCCGAGTCCAAAAATGTAAAAATCTTCAAGGTTGTTTCTTGACCAATTGCCATAGTTTCCCTCTGTTATATATAACAGAACTGGGAAAGTAAAAGATAAATAACTGAAATGAAGTCAAACATGACATTAACTAAATTAAACCCATCACTCAAATAAAAAAGGAGTCAATGAATATTAGCATTAATAGTAATATTTCAAACATTCTTATAGTTCATAATTATAAAATATTTGAATTTTTCATTTTATAAAATAAACTTTGTATCTAATATAAATTACTGTTCATTTATTATTAAATTTCAAACATTATTGTAATATAATCTCAATTTAAAATATCTGATTACATAAGTAAAACATTACATTCTACATTCCTAAAATTAAAGTATTATTCTAACAATAATAAAGCTTCATGAAATTCTTCATAATTATTACCTTTTTTTAAATAATTTCTGAGCCATAAGTGAAAATAATCCTATACTTAAAAAGAACAGGATCAAAACATTCAGAATATCGGGCAATGTCCTCCTAATATTTCGAAATGCTCTTCTTACCTAAAATAATTTTAACAGGAATAAAGTTTATTTGAAATCTTAATAAAATTTATTATTCTTATAATTGAACATAACTTTATGGGTATTAAAAATATTAATTCTGTTTCTTAATTTGTTTAAAGTTTTTCAAATTCACTCAGTAATTCAGACTTTTTTTATTGAATATAAAATAATTTTAAAACTTCAATCTTTATTAAATTATCCATTACAGAGCTTTGCCATAAATTTATACTCCAAAAACATAAATATTTAATGTAAATGGATTCAAAACATTCAAAGCAGACATAAATTAACAAATGAACATTTAAATTAAAAAGAAATTTCAGCATATTAAAGAAAAATTTGAAATCTATAATATCTGAATAGTATTTAATTAGCTAAAATGTAACTTGATAATAAATCAAGCTTCATTCTTTGATTAACTTATTTTTGCCTCATACTTTAAATTTATTATTACAAATGACAGATGATATTTTTTTAAAATATTTTATAAGCATAAAATTGTGAGAAAATACTGAGCTAAATCAGTTATCAATTCATGTACAAGTAAAATAAAATGTAATAATTATTATTAGTTATTTAATAAAAACAATTATTAAATAGCTAAAAAAATTAAGAATTATCTCTTTTATTTAATTTAAGCAAATTAATTTTGATAATTCATAATTCTAGTTTGAACGCTTATGTTTACTTAAGAGAAATAAAGAATTGTTACTTATCAATTCTTATCTTTACTTTTTAATAATTGTTTATTATCTAATTACTTATCAGAAGCTAATATATATCTCTATATTAATCCAAATACTACTTGTCTGAATCACCAATATTTGGGACTATTAATTTAACTAAAACCAAAACATTGCTGAACAAATCCAACAAGTTGATATTGGATTAAAATTGATAATTTGGGATTAATGGTTAATTATATAATCATCTGTAATTTTCTGTTAAGAGAAACACTGTATATAAAATTTACATTTTATGTTTATATAAAATAGCTTATTTTAAATTTCATTATAGCTTAAAACTATATCTAAATTATTACAGGTACAAGACTATAGACTATGTCACTTATGTTGGTGCAGGTCTCATCATCACTAACTGTTATTTTTGATCCTGAACAAAGTTAGGACTCTTCTTGTGTATATTTTTAAAAGATCTTCTGGCATAATTTTTAACAATGATTCAAATGAAGGATACAACGTTTACACAAAAGAACATTAGAAAAAAAATTTATGCTAAGNTAACACATAAACTTTTAAAGTTTCATCAATTAATTCTTAACAAATTTTATTATAAAGCATAAGATTAAATATAATTTTTATATTCTAATAAGAAAAATTTGGAGTCTGAATAAAAGATATTTAAATAAATAAATTTATGCAGTAGAGATTTATTTTTTAAATATAAAATAAATCTTAGAAATATCTGATTTTATAAATTCAACTAACTAAAATAAAAGACTATACCTGTTTATTTTCACTGAAGTTTATTATAAAAATAGGACGAAGTGGTCTTGACCATCGAACCGAAATATCAGAATGTCCAGCATTCACTAGTACAGCATAACAGATCATATCTATACCTGTTAATAGTATTGCAGATAAAATAAGAAGATTTTTCTTATCACGCCAAAATTTATCAAGAGGAAGAAATGAAGCTAAATGCAGAAGACGAAATACGTAAAATGAAAGACATGCTAGCTCAAGTGCCATTGTAACCTGTAAATGGAAGAAAGAATTATTTTGTCATCTGTTGTTAAATAAACATCAATATTTTTACTGCATTAATTTATAATTTCACAAATTTTTAAAAACTTTAATGAGTTATCTACCCAATATGGAAGTTCCCAGCTTTTGAAAGCAGGTTTTTCAAATACAGCTACAAAATGATGTAATAAGATGAAAAAGTAAAGTAGGTATCTAAGACCACTATGATGATATATTATATACATTCTGAAAAATTTAGACAAAAAAAAAACCAATAATTTATTTAGAAATTGTTTTTCGTTTACAAAATTCATATATAGATATCATGATAAAATATTTTTTAAAATTTTAATATTAAAGTTTCAATAAAAGTATTTACCTCACACTTTTATCATTCATTTCAAAATCTGAATGACGACCATTTTTTGCATCAACAACTAAAGTTGAAGCTAGAATTAAATTCTAAGATAGAAAAAGAAAATCTTTATTATTTGATCTATAGTAATTCTTTATGAAAATATTCTAATTTAAACCATACTTAATTCTTATGAATTTATTTACAATAAAAATAAATAAATAAATATTTTTATCAAGTAAAGTTGTAATGTTTAATATGACTAATACTTCATTATATTCTTCTGCCACTTCCTAACTGAGACTATCAAAATACCAATATATTAGTCATATTGAACATTACAACTTCACTTAAAATTTGCTTAAGCCACCCCAAATATAAAGCAATTTTTATTTTTTTGTTTTATGGCTTTTTTTAAATAAAAAAAAGCTTTAAGATCCATTATTTTACCAGAATAAGTGCATCTCAACTTAACGTGAACATGATTTCTGTTACAGCTATTCTCTTAACATTTTACATATTTA
>NW_019390139.1:0-3607 GCF_000671375.1 Centruroides sculpturatus
ACTAGCATTATTGTCATATAAAATATATTTATATATGTTTTATATAATATATAGGCCTATATACATACATACACAGATGTATTTTAAGTTTATTTATAGTTTTTCCTTTATATATTCTAGAATATATAAAAATATAATTCAACAGACTATTTTATAAATGATACTAAACAAAACTTTAATCTAAACCTTTGACAAATACTCGTGCAACGATCGTTACTGCAGTCCTTACTCTAATGACTCTAGTATACATATTACACTATTCCCTATCGATTTCAAGCAGAAAACTTCAATTTTTCATTTTTATAGGTTTACAAAAAACCTACAAAACTTAGTTCTGAATAAATAATTTAAAATAAACATTCTAGAAAAGTTTTTTGAATTCAGTTCTTATAATAAATCAACTTTATGATATATATAGAATTATGTTGTAAATGTTAGAAAATATTATATATATATATATATATTTTCGCATTGACATAGTGGATTTCCGAACGCCATTGATGATCAATTAAATTTCTTTTAACCTAGTAAGTGGTTATAGTAAGATAAACTCTTCGACTTTCTATTGAGGATAAGTTGAACTTTCTTTTTTCCTTCAGTTCGCAAGATGGTTCGCTATCTTTTGCACCGTTTAAGGATGAAGGACATTAAGATAGAACGATTTTTATGTTCCGTTTTCGATATATATACCAAGTATGTCGCTATAGAGAAAGAATATGGCGTGCACTATCACTATGAGATGCTTAATGTATGCTTTATAACCGGAACAGTACACATCTCAAACGAGTTTATTGGTCAGTTTATCGATATATTGACCCGATTCATCTCTTTGAATTCTTCTTTTGATAAATATAACACCTGTTTAAAGGATGACAAGTGAACAGATGAGATTGGACACGAATACGTTACGCCAGTTTCTGTACGGGAATTAAATTTTTATAGCAAAAGAAACGAATTTAAAGTAAACCCGCGCGGTTAATTTATTGATAAATCGATATTCTTTCACTTCAAATACTAGTTTTAACAATTCAGAAATGTTGTTATTACTATAAATATATATATATATATATACGTATGTAGTTTTTCTTTGTATTAATGTTTATACTTTGCTTACAGGTATATTTTTAAAATATTAAAATGACATTTTTTTGCGGTATAAAATTGCTAGAGGGTCTTTTTTTATGTAGTTTAAAATAATGCTTTTCTGAAAAACTTCTATCGATTTGGTATACATACACACAAATAGAAAAAAATACTGACCCAGTTTTGTTTAATACTCCATAGAAGTTCGGTTTTGAATACATATTATTATTATTTTTTTTAAACGTGTTAGTAGGGTCATACAGACTAAATTATAAGTTAACTCTATACTAAAATAATTTAATAGTTTTTTATATTATACGTCTTCATTATCAGTATATTTAAAATTTAAACATAACATAAAACATAAAATTTAATTACTTATAAATTGCTAAATAATGTTAAATTAATAGCAAAATAAATTTTATATAAAATCGAACATTTTGCTAATTTATAAAATAATAAAAATCAGCAGCAAGAAGAATCACGTTTTTTCTCTCTTTTTGTTTTAAAAAAAATACTTTTTACCGCAAATCTACTTAATATTAATTGGTTGGATTCACGAGAAAAATTGCAAACGGGCTAAATTCGATCCGGTTTTAAATTTGTACTGTTAAACGCATACATTACTTTTAAACGCCACAATTGGAAATTTAATGATACGTGATAAACACTTATAAAGTATATCATTTAGTATTATAACCAATCTAGAAGGTAACTTAGTTGTATTCTCGATTGATTTAAACAATCATCTGAAATCATTAGAAGCATCAGGCAAGGTTTATTTCAATATTTCTAAAGGATAAAGTCATTGCAGAAATCTTTTAAGAATATTTATATATATATACACGTTTCGTGTCATTAATTCTTGCAAAGATTTCCTAGACATCTTTCAAATCATCTCTTTACAATCTCCAGTCGACTATTTACACATACGTAATGGACATTTACTGGAAGGAGATTATGACGACTTCATATCTTAGAAAGAAATTTTTATCTGATAACTCTGCAATCTTTCTTCGAAAGTCTTCTTTATACAACGAACTCTTAATTATTACTATATACTTGCTGAAGGTTTTGAATATATATATATATTTATNACACTCATAATATATAAGCAAGCACACAGCAATAAACACATAAAATATTTATGCTGTAAACAAAACATACAAGTACAGAAACCCACTTAAATTACGCCACTGAATACAGAAACGTACAAAAAAAATGTAGCACACAAAGTTACGAAGTTTACATAAAGCAGCATAAATAAGCACGCATACTATGCAAAGAAGCATCCATGCTGGACTAAGGGGACTAAAAGGCTGCATCTCAGCACCTCTACTGCTTAAGTGGTCCATGGACTCTGTCTAGGGTTTTCCTTGACTTTTTCAGTTCAGTCGAGGCAGTAAGCTAGTTTTTCATTTTCTAAGGCTACAAAAGCAATATTTTTCGTTCTTGATATAAAACTTTAGCTATTTTTTAATTACGACTTGACTATTTTTATTAACTGCAGTTGGCAACGTTGGCAATAGTTTACCAACTTTGCCAGGGATACATAAAATGGACCCAGCTTCTTCAATAGTCCATGGCTCCCAAAGACCTTCACTGCAGTTTCACCGTTCACTGTACTGAGAGGCATATACAAATATAGAAATGCAGCACGTATATAAAAGTATTTGCAAAGAACATAGAACGTATACAAGAACATACACACAAAAACATATACAAACAAGAACAGAAATACACAGAAACAATTTTATAGTGATTTTCATCGGCTTGAAAATAAATTATTAAAACATTTTACTCGCATTATTTATCAAAAAGTTTCATTTCACTACAGTTGAAATAACAAAATCTTTTAAAAAATATTGAATAAAGTCAATAAATTGTAGTTATGTTTGATAAAAATACAGCTACATATACATCCTTGAAAATTATAGAAAAACATTAAAATATTTATTTTTTTTTTTAAGAAAAACAGATGACCTAACTGAGATCCGAAGCATGAATATTCAGTTCAATGATCCGATTTCTTCTCTTCTTCTCTCAAGTCATAAAGAATATTATAAAATTATCATTCCAATGACTTACTAACGAAATTACTTTTTGGTTTCTCAGCAAAATAACTTATAACAATCCGATAACATTTAATAAAATTGATAGTCGACATTTTGTTTAAATCCTCCATTGCGAACCAAATGATGACATGGGGATATAATCATAAAAAAGTCCACGTAAACTCGTGCAATGTTCTTCCTACATTATCATCATTCATAGATAAAATGATTCGAAAATAAAATATCTAACAAATAATGTAGTTGTCATTTTAAGTTACATGTTTAGTTTAATGACTGATTTAATACCTAAAAAATTTATAAATTCGAGAATAAAATATTCTTTCTGACTTTTATTGCTGATATTGTTATCCTGGGTACTGGCATATTTTTAATTTAATAAGCTTAATCATATATTTCTTCTTTTAATTAGGTTCTTCATTCTCCATAAAATTTAAAATATGAAGAAATAA
>NW_019390140.1:0-3585 GCF_000671375.1 Centruroides sculpturatus
ATATAATTTATACATGTTGTATCATTAACAAGTTCGAATCAAGAAAAATGCTTCTAAATATGCCTGGATTCACGAGAGAGAGAGTTTACATGAGGTTTGCGTGGCGATAAATACCTTTTGTAGAGGATGTTCCCAGAGTGATGATGGATTTTGTGGAGATATTTGTTGAGACCAACACTGTTATTTTTTCTGTAATATTTGGAAAGTTCTGGATTGGGAAGAATGAGGTCAGGAAGGTTCGTCCTCACTGGCATTGTTAGACAAGAGTAAAATCCAGTTGGAAAATTTGGCACAACACAGAGAAATTTTTCCGGAGACTTAAATCCGTGAGGAATGAGCGATGCCTGACTCTTCGACCGACAACTTTGATATCAGTCTGATATTGCCTGGCTAAGAAGTCAGCAGATCACGGGAATGTGTTGCTTTTGTCGTAGAGAAAGTTATGTGGAGATTTTCTCAGGTAGCTGAGGACAACAATTGTTGAGCAAGTATGGCATCATTGACGATTAAGTTTTGTTAAAGTTTGGATTCTCACACTTTCAAGTAAAATTGCTTTGCTGGATAAAATTAAAAGCCAGCCATTGAATACAAGCCATCATAAACTTGCTGATATAACTGGTGTATCAAAATCTACCATTGCACATCTCCTACAAGAAAACTGCGTGAAGAGTGGACATTACAAAAAAAAATTCCAGGAACATCCAAAAGAAAGCATGATGGAAAGGATCCAGAAGTTGAAGAAGCATTAGATCAATGGTTTTCTATGGTTAGCGGACGAGGCATAAATATCAGTGGTCTAGTGTTGAAGGCGAAGTGAGAGGAGATCATTAAAAAATTAAACCATAATGATTTTAAAGCAACTGATGGCTGGTTGTCTCGATGGAAAGCAAGACACAACATCAAATACAAAAAAGCATATGGCAAAAAGAGCAGTGCAGATAATATAAGTGCTGAACAGTGGCAAAAAACTAAAATCCCTACATTTTTAGAGAATTTTTGTTCAGATGATATTTACAACACCGACAAAACCAGCCTCTATTATCCTGCAAAACTGGATGGCTCTCTGTGTTATAAGCACATTGCACTGTCAGGGTATAAGAGAGCAATGGATCACATTACTGTGTTATGCTGTGCAAATATGACAGGTACTGACAAACGAAAACTACTAACTGTAGGAAAAAATGCTAGGCCTTGATGCTTTAAGTGGATATGAATAGAGAGTTTATCAGTAGAGTACCATGCCAACAGTAATGCGTGGATAACTTGTGAAGTTTTTCGGAAGTGGCTTACAAGTTAGGATGTACAGTTACAACGTAAGCAAAAGAAAATTTTGTTGCTTCTTGATAATTGTGCAAATCTCAAAAATATACAGCTGGAATTTCTTCCTCCTAATATAACATCCTTAGTACAACCAACGGACATAGGAGTAATAAAAAATTTAAAGACATTGTATTGAGGAAAATTGGTAAATTACGTACTGGAATCTATTGAAGAAAACCTAATGATAAGTTCATCAACAGCCAGAGAGATCAATGCAAAAATTTCCATTTTGCAAACCATAAAGTTTGTTGCTGACAGTTGGTGAGCTATAAAAAGCAGCACAATACAAAACTACTATGCTGCTTGTGGTTTAAAACCTTTTGGATGTTTCTGAAATTTTGAGCAGTGAGGAAAATGAAGGCATACTGCAAGTTCCTATCATCAATAATGAAGAATTTTCAACAATAGATGACAATTTACAATGAAAACTTCGAGGATGCAATTGTTGACGTAATCAAATCCAAATGTCAAAAATTTGATGAAGAAAACGATGATGATGATGATTCACCTTGTGACAAATTGTGAGGCAAAAAACTTTATAGTCAGGTTACAGTGTTATTTTATGCAAGAAGGCAATGAAGAAAGCCCCACATCTGCATTGAATATCTGTGCTGATTTTGTAGAACTGCAAAATTTCAAAAGCAAAAAACAGACTATACTTGATGCATTTTTGCAAAATTAAAATTTAAAATTGTAAAATTTATCATGAAAAGTAAGTGTTATTTTTTCTGCACAATTTATAGTACGAATATTTTCTGTATTTTGCATTAATAAAGCCGATTTTCATTTTTTTACTTACTTATTTATTTACATATTTTATTTTAGAAATTATTATTAGTTTGTTTAATTGGGACAAAATAGATTAGTCCCAATTAAACAGAATTGACTGTATTATGTTACCTTGTATATAAAAATATTTCATGAGGTATAAATAAGTCATAAAGTACATGAATAAATTCACAATTTTACTAGCATCAATTGAATTGTGAATTTTGTCGTATGTTTATTATATGATCTAATATACTTTCATTAAATCCTTCAATGGAAAGAATTTACTATATTTCTTCCATTGAAAAGTATTAAAATTTTTATGCTCTGAAAATTAAATAATTTACAACATAATCAAAATTTCTTTTAACTAAACTTGGTAAAGTTGAAAATGGCAAAAGGAAAAATTAAAAAAATATCAAGTTATTTTTCTGACTAATCATAAAACACATGATAAGAACTTTAAACTTTTCCAGAAATATTTGCATCTCTCCAGAAAATTTCACAGTTGCAACTAAACTGCTAATACAGAAAATCCTTGTTGGCTTGAAATTCAGGGGACAAAATAATTGTGACTGCAAATTATTGATTTTCAAATTATCTGAGTATTACATATTTCTGTACAATATGCCAAATGCCATGTAATTGATGTAATTTATTAAGCAAACAGAATATAGCTACATATGCAGAATGCTATTTTCATTAATTATAATTAATAATAGTTAAATAAACATCAGGTAAACAATAGGTACTATAATCATCAGGTACAATAATACATCATAATACAGTCAGGTAAACATCAGGTAATATAAATAAATTTCAGGTAAACAGCAATGTCTGGTGAGAACCTCATAAGTTGCCAGATAGGTTTTATAAAAAATAAAGAAGAATTCCTCAAAATGTAGCCCAAATTATTTTTAAAATGGCCCAAACAGTACCAGCCTAGAGCCCCACAAATATCTCAATCTGCTACTCATAGCCCAATCTTGCAATCCCAAAAACCAGCTGCATTTTATGAGAAGAGAAAAAAGGGTAGTCCATGGGTTAGGTGACACCTGAAAATGTGTTACTGTAAAGGCAAAGTCATATTGACCAGATTAGAGTTGGTCTTGTTCTATTGTTTTCTTATAGCATGAGACACTTTGATCTAAATGAACAAGTTAATGTACATACACACAGCACAGTTTGAACAGAATTTTCACTTGAAATTTTGAAGTAACAGTATTTTGAACTAACTGAATTTCTTAACATGTAAATCTCTATATCCCCAGTTGGGACAAAAATATAGTTATGAACTAATGGGATTTCGAACTATCTGAGTTTGAATTAATAAAGATTTCCTGTAACTGTTTAATGCTTAATAATTCATTTTTGTGTACAAATAGTTTTAATCAACTGTTAATTACTGTTTTGAAAAGGTTTTTTTTATAAATTAAAGATTTAATTTGATTAAGAGCATTATTGTGAATGAATTGCTGACATTTCTTCATTACTTCA
>NW_019390141.1:0-3632 GCF_000671375.1 Centruroides sculpturatus
TTTGCAGAAATTAAAAGAAACAGGCTGCTTAATAAATTATTTCGAATGTCTGAAAGAAATTCATATAAAAGCTTAAAATAAAGTTGTCGATGGTATCATGTACAAGGGGAATCCCCGAATTGCAGAAGCTCACTCTAAAAACAAATCACTGACATCTGGATGTGAAGAGTTCATTAAAACCCCTTTAGTTCCTCTCCCGAGTTAACTCGGAAAGGTTACATAGCGTTACATAAGACACGGCCAATTTTGAAATTTTTTTTTTTTGAATTTTTGGAATGTTTTTTAAGTCTCCAAATTTTTAAAAAATATTTAAAAATATACGGCTAGCTAGTGTTCACCATACTTTAAACCCTTGTCCTCCCGCGACGTCTATGAGAATGCCCCGGGAAATCCAACTCCAGCTGTGTTCAAGGTCATCCAAATGTGTAAACAATGACTCATCGGTGTTAAATTTCACAGAAGGGCGAGACAAAGGAAGTTAAACTTTGAAGCTTTTTCTTCAAAATTAACGCATTTCTTTCGGTTCTTTTTCCAGTTTTAAGTATTTTTTATGTTTAATTACATTTATATCAAAAATTGCTAGGAACTAAAGCGATTAAGGTAGATCTAGCTTCCTTTACATCCATAAACATTATATGTTGGTGGAACAAATGGAGTGAGCTTTGAGAGTTCCACGATTTTTGGAGACTGTGTATACGCGGGCTTCCTAAACAAGCCTATAGGTATGTTTGTGCAAGAAATTTTTGGATGAAATACAAACCGCACAACTTCAAAATCGCATAAAAATAATCCGTATAAAAAGAGACCTTACAGTATCTATCTCGTATCTAGAAAAACAAATTTCTATAATTCCTTAAGAAAATTGAAATTTTAAATTACAGATATCGTGAAGAAGAAAAAAGAAAAGTACTGTATATGTGAATTCTATTTTGTTCTTATATCTATGAGTAAAATATAATGCTACACACCAACCTATGCCAAATATTATCGGGCTAAAAAATGCTATAATATTAATAGCAGAATTAATAGCTATAATATATCTAGCCTATAATATTCGGCATTGGATGTGTGTAGCTTTATAATATATATCGGGTTTAGTGATGATGTTTCTTTGTAAAATATAATGCTTTTATTTTTAATATTTTTCAAATATTTTATTCTATAATAGAAAAATATAAAAAGCTATTTATTGCTATGATAAGTAAAATATTATACAGTTTCGTTTTATATTAATATAGTATTATTATAAATGTTAGATATATTATTTCAAACCAGAATTTCAAAAGTATATTATCACGTTTGTATAAATATATTTTTTTAAGTTTATCTCAAATAATTTTCTTATAAAACCTCTATATATCTTAAATAACAGACTGAAACGTCAATTACAAATCCAATGCGCAGTGACAAAACTTTGATAGCATAACTTGTAGTTGAGAAACATCTCTTGCAATATAATACATAATTGCAATTTACATTGATTGTCTACAAGTTCAACTTGCGTCTTATTGTTTGAGGAAAGTCAGGCATCGGATACTATAGTTAAACTATTTCAGTTAAGGTATGTCAAAAATGTTATATTTAAATCTAATACAGGTATCTACTGTACTGTACTTCTGTATACTATACAATATACTGTATACCTCTAATCAAGCTTATTACGGCTTACTGTGTAGTAACCTTTATATCTCGAAACCTGTCTATCTCGAATTTTTTCTTGTTTTCGTAAGATTCGAGATAGATTCAACTGCATTTATCTTAAAATATTTAGTCTCTGAATATTAACACAAAAATATTAATCATTTCTCCTTATATTCTAATGAATTCTCTAGTTTGAATCTTATAAAACTTTAAAATTTTCAAGGATTATAATAATATTTAAATTAAATTCAAATTAACTTATTATTTGACACTATTTAAAATTAAAACAATGTTTAACAAATTTTTTTCTACTGTATTACTTTCAATTGTTTAGCTGAAGCTTTTAATTTAAATCTGCTTCACTGTAGTATTGTATTGTATCAATCAATATTAAAACGTGAATAAAAATTTTAATGTTAAAATCATGACAATAATGCAAAATATTATTGTGTTTTAATTCTCTAAAGATAATGAAATAAAAAGAAAATTAATTACATCATATACAATTGACATGTAGTTTATTATATAGGGATTTTCCAATGTAAAACTGATTATTCTTTATCAATGACTTGCAAAATTCTTATTTTTAAAGTCATTCTATAAAGTTTATTTAAAATTGCACAATGTTTTATCAATGTAATATTATTAATAATTTTAAGATGATGTAGGGCATTTTTGCAATATTCATTTTTAAAACTTCTATAAATAAAACAAATATATATGTATTACGATATATAAAGAAATTTGTTAGTTTGTTCTTTATAAATTTCGACATGGTTTGAGCAAATACAATAGAACTTTTCAAGGAACATTCTCTNAAGTAGTGCAAAATGTTAAAAAGTAAATTTTAATGCCCATTACCAGCAAATTTTATTTGAATCATTATGACCATTTAGCAATGTAATAGTTGAGCAAGTAGTGCAAAATGCATTATGTGGTCTGCTTGCAATGATTTCTGACTGTAGTTTTGGACATTGTAATTTTAAGATGATGTAGGGCATTTTTGCAATATTCATTTTTAAAACTTCTATAAATAAAACAAATATATATGTATTACGATATATAAAGAAATTTGTTAGTTTGTTCTTTATAAATTTCGACATGGTTTGAGCAAATACAATAGAACTTTTCAAGGAACATTCTCTCAACCGGGAGGTCAACGACTACCTTCAGTTGAGTTAAGTTCAACCCCCCTCGCAATAAGCCTCTTTTTCGGTCTAAATACCACCGGGATGGTGGTATTCGAATAGGAAAATTATTTAATACAAAATTAGCAGCGAGTAAAAATATGTTTTAGAAGTTTTTGAGTGTGCCGAGTTTAGGTCCATTTTTCGCGAAATTTGATCAGTTGGCCGATTACTATTTGATATTTGACCGTGAATAGTATTTAGAGTTAATATTAGAAAAAATTTGGATGTCTCGAATTATCTTCCTTTGCAGACGGAAGTCAACGACTATTTTATGTTGAAAAACATCAATTTCTGTCTACCTGACTAATGAAAGTGCGCTATTCTATATATCGGAGTATCGCATTCTTAGCAGGTATTGTACTCTGGGATTTTACTGGGTGCTGTTGTATCAACAATACAATAACAAAAATTTCCCGGCGACGTTGGGTAACTATTCTATATATATACACGTATATACAGTAGACGGGCGGATGGCCGAGCGGTCAAGGTGGTAGCCTACCGATCTGGGATCGAAACCGGATGGGTCAAGAAAAACCCAGAAATTTTTCGGGGATTGGTCCGTTCGGATATATCGGGCCCCATCCCTCACTACCCAATCGCCCCATTGTGGGCCTGGCCGAACCCATAATGAGCCTGCTATGTTGGCACTAAGAGGCAGTGGCGTAGCATGGGTGTCAGCCGCCCGGGGCAAAGGAAAATTTTGCCGCCCCCTTATTTAGGTATCTCAATTTAAAAAACTAAAATTCAGTTTCGTCACAGAATAAGTAATGAAAAATTCCGTGCTAGTGTTGCCACCTTTTT
>NW_019390142.1:0-3593 GCF_000671375.1 Centruroides sculpturatus
AAAATGTTTTGTAAGTCATTTATAAGTTAGTAATAATTTTAATAAGAAAAACATTACAAAAATACATTTGAAGAAACAAATATACATGCATCTAAAAAAACGAAACTTTTTTAAATGTAAGGGTTGCCAAAATATTTGATGCAGCACATATTGTGACAAAAGTGAGAAAATAAGGAAAAGATAAAGTGTTTATTACGGATACCCAGAAGCACTACCTGAAATTTGTGTAAGAAAGAAAAAGATACCGAAAAACTAAAGTGTTTCTATGTTACTTAAAAAGGATATATTCTCAATGCAAGTTACCTCATGAGTTCTGGNTGAAAGATTTTCAATGAAATATTTCTTTCACATTTACCAGATTGTATAATCTTTCAATATTGTGAGATAATGGAGTCATTAAAAATAGATTTAATTTGATCATTTGTAATATTGTTGATTGTAGATGTTCTATCACATGATTTATGTTTGCTTATGACTCCAGTCACTTGAAGAACTGAAGAGAATATGGAGTACAATGCACTCACCATCTATGAATGAAAATAATATTGTTATTGTATGAAAAGAATACTTTTATTGTATAAAAATAAATTTTTCATAAATTAACCTACCCGAATTAGAAAATTTTTTCGAACATAGAAGAAGCCTTCTACTGAAACTCCCATATTTGGCTTAGCATATCTTTTCATGAAACAGGTTACCTTAAATCATTAAAAGAATAATTAGAATATTGGCAATTATAAATAAATAATTACAGTTTACTATACCTCACCTTAAACTTAAATTTAAATGTCAAGTTATTTGAAGAAAATCTTTGTATGGAAACGAAGTTATCGTACAACTGAAAAATGTTTTGTAAGTCATTTATAAGTTAGTAATAATTTTAATAAGAAAAACATTACAAAAATACATTTGAAGAAACAAATATACATGCATCTAAAAAAACGAAACTTTTTTAAATGTAAGGGTTGCCAAAATATTTGATGCAGCACATATTGTGACAAAAGTGAGAAAATAAGGAAAAGATAAAGTGTTTATTACGGATACCCAGAAGCACTACCTGAAATTTGTGTAAGAAAGAAAAAGATACCGAAAAACTAAAGTGTTTCTATGTTACTTAAAAAGGATATATTCTCAATGCAAGTTACCTCATGAGTTCTGGCATAAATAATAAATCAACGTATCTGAACATTATTACCAAGAACAGATCAAGAAAACAAAAGATTAACTTCCTTTTAAGGGTTGCCAACATTTCACTATGGCCACAACGTTTCCTTAGCGAACTAAAAAAATTCTTTTAGGCAAACTTGAATGCAACATACAGAACAACACTTTAAGGTGAAAGATTTAAATAAAAGCAAAATAAATGAAAATAACAGATATATCACGAGAAAGTACACGCTCGAAAAGAATTATAACAAGTAGAAAAGTGTACATTTCTAACTATCCGTACTTCCATTAGTCTGCTTGTATTTTCACAAAATTGCTAATAACTAAATCTTATATCTAAATAAATACAGGGTGTTTTTAAATGATTGGTGCAATTTTAAAAATTAATAATAAATATATTTATTACCTTAATCCCGGGCATTGACCGAGTTTATGTACCGTCAATGCCCGTGTCCCTTGAAAAACTGTGATCAGATAAAGCATGCACTGCAGCTCATCACGGAGGACACGCTACACCGTGAATGAGAAGAATTTGATTACGGTGTAGATGTGTTTTGTGTGACCATGGGTGCACATATCGAAGGATTGCGATTAATGCATAAAAAACTTGGACAGTTGTCGCTGCTTATGCTGTAAGGTTTGCATATGTATGTTAATAAATAAATTTATTATTAAGTAATAAAACCGCACCATTCATTTATAAACATTCTGTATATATCATTTAATATATTATATTGTTAAAAATCCGAAATTTTCTTTTAATTATCCTGAAATTTAACAGAGTAAGCGCATTACTGACAAATTATTACTCAAAAGCGATTTCTTGCTGTCGAAGAAAACATTATTATTATTACGAGTATACACATATGTAAACTACGTTATTTATAATGCTATAAATACACCAATGAGATTATATTATAAATACAAAATAAATATAATTACGAAAAATTAAAAAGTTACTTACCAATGACGTAAAATAAGAAAGGCCCCAAGAAACCAACAGACATCCGATTAAAAACATCAGTGAAATTCCACCAATAATTATTCGAATAACAGCGCTGACGTGAAAGAACATCGAAGCGAACCATAAAAAACATGTTTCGTACGTAAAGTGAGCGTATATCAAAGAAAAAAAATCACCCCATCGCGTGTTTAGCATTTCAATAATATCCCAAATCTCCATGTGCTTTTCGCAAATTTCTTGTAATTTTTTTTCAGTGATGGTGAACATTTCTCTGTTTCTTCTAATTCTTCGGATAACTTTATAAGTCTTTTAGCTACGACTAATACAGAAACAAAAAAATGTGAGAAAAATTGAACATATTTGTGCTACGAATTGCAGAAACAGAAACGAAAAATAAATTGAACAGAAGGTCGCTTCGAAATCATTTCCATAGTATGTTTTGACTGCTGGAAACACAGTCATCGCTACTACATTCAAAATAATCAAAACGACAAGGAATACGAATGAAAAGATCATTAATAGAAGTAACTCCATTTGTTCTGACAATACGTCTTCGCTCTCGTATTTGCTTTTCATGAAATGCCCAGAAATTTTTATTCTCTTTATAATTGTAAATTGAAGAGCGATGTACACGTTTACAATTAGAACTACGACGTGCATTTCTCGCTGATATATACCGTATATACGGCCAGCCTGGTAGCAAATCGAATCTTCTTTGAAAAGCTTTGAAAATAAAAACAGCGATGATAACCAAAAGAATAATTCAATTAAAACCACGTAAAGGTTATAAAATGCGTTCGTTACATTTGTTTCTTTTCCGTTATTTTGTTGTTTCATACAGATGCATTTTTCATACGGGTCTATCCCAAAGACTTTAGAAACAGAAAGAATGGCACGAAAATTGTAAACTGGACAACGATCTTTCTGTGTGAAAATACAAATTTCGTTCTTTCCTTTACTGAAAATTTCTATTTTTCGTAAATTGCTAAAGTTTTTGGAAATAATATTTCCCATTTTCTACGTTTTGCTTATTGAGATTTTAAAAACAAATTATTCAATTAAACAAATGAAATTAATTGCGTAATATTCGTTCCTATTAAATATTAATTATATAAATTGACGTTAGAACACTAATTATTTTCGCTACTCAGAAATTTTTTGAAAAATTCAGTGGTTTTAGATTCTCTGATATATTCTTGTTCTTCTTTGTAAAAATATTTACCAACTTTTATTGTTATTATGGAAACATTTTTAGTTGTAGTTGGCATCTTTAATATAGTCATTATATAATTTCAATGTTACGTATTCTATTTGCAAATTCAATTTACCTTAAGATTTACATGTGTAAAGCGTTATCGACATTGTATTATGTTTTATCTGACTTTATTAGAGTTAATTTACTAGCGAAAAGGATGAAAATAACCTGTAAAGGAAAACAATTTAATTTAAATATTCTTGAATT
>NW_019390143.1:0-1327 GCF_000671375.1 Centruroides sculpturatus
TTAATCTCCGGAACCTCCTTTATATCATCGATCTTTCCAATCCTTCGGGTAACAATAGTTATTAAATACACCAATAGGCACATAAATTTATAAATATCCTCTACTATTTGAACTTTAGAGTGACTTGTTCCGGGGTTGTGTATGTTTCTATTATGCACTTTCGTTTCATCCTTATGTATTGGTTCAACATTATCTATTATCTCTTCGCTGCGGTCGCCTCTGAGTTCTACCTTATTTTCCTTTATCTTATTTTCTTGTTGAATCTTACGCCCTAACTTTATCTCAGTACTCATATTATTTTTCAGTTTAGTCAAGTTACGCCCGGCCTTTTTATTTATCTTCTTCTTTGCTATACCTTGGTTCTTTTTAGTTGTTCGATTAGTTATGTGTGCTTGTAAATGGGGTTGGCGGTGAGGTGACACCCGCACACTTCGTAATATACTAGCTTCTGAATACTTTGAATCGACTTCCTTACGATTTCTATTCATTTGATTTTGTCTGGATTTCTGCGTTTTACCTAGGTAACTACNCAGCGTTTGTGCCTTCGACCATGCTGCTACTTTAGTCACATCCGCTAACGTATCGAAAAATTCAGATACTTTTGGACCTTTTGCGTCTCCTGAGAAAACAGGTAATAACGGGATCATTCCTCCCAATTCTCCCAACGCCGTGGGATTACCCGCTAACGTAGCTCGCGGAGGTTCTCTATCTCTATCCATTTTAACTTAAAGGTAACTTAAAATTTATCTTAATTTTAAATTATCAACTAGTTGTCTCTCAATCCGAATCAGAACCAATCCTGCTACACCACTGTGAAAGTACACTGGGAATTTTTTAGGTTCTAGACCCCACTCCTGCTACACCAGTGTGAAAGTAGCCAAGGTTACTTGGTAAGTAGTACTCGAGTAACACTTACAGGCACTAGTCGGTAAGACCAGCTCTCAGTCGTCCAAGAACGGCCTTTCCCCGTCGTAGGGAACGAGTGTGGAGGGCTTTACGGTTATATTATAATTTAGAGCGGAAGTTGGTGATAGCGAATTCACCTTCTTCCTTCGTCAGGTTCCCGACACCAGTTTGTCAATTTATAGAGGCGCGGACAAACACGCGATAACGATCTGATTCGGAATGAATTGAGGAGACATTCTTATATAATAAACATAAGTAAAATTTAATAAATCCAAACAACGAATACAGAAAATCAATAACTACGATTATATGACAAGTTAAAGGTTACGACTAAATCTATGCTAATGCGCGATCGAGAGAGAGCTCACAAAATGATTCTAAACATACGACCTGTTAGTTGTCGTCTTCGTTTCTGTAGATA
>NW_019390143.1:2826-6713 GCF_000671375.1 Centruroides sculpturatus
CTACAAATTATTGACATCCTGTATCACAAACAAAATATACAAACATGTTGAAGAACACGACATTCTTACAGAACAACAAAAAGGTTGCCGTAGAAATCACAGGGGATGCAAAGAACAGTTACTCATAGATTCAGTCATTCTATGGCAAGCACACAAACAACACAGAAACATATACATGGCATATATAGACTACAGAAAAGCATTCGACAGTGTTCCACACAGTTGGCTGCTACATATTCTACATATGTACAAAATACACCCATCTCTCATTGCATTTTTCCAAAGCACTGGAGAACAACACTACATCTCAGGGTTCATAACACTTCCATACAAACAAACCAAATATTCATTAGGTGAGGAATTTTTCAAGGAGATTCCTTGAGTCCTCTCTAGTTCTGCCTAGCCTTTAACCCATTATCCAACATTGTAGCCATATTGTTTGTTGTTTAACATATCAGACATGAAAAAATAACACAGTTTACGCTGTTGCATCTCATGTACGTGGATGACAAAACTTTATGCATTCACACAAAAACAACTTCATCACCTCCTACAAATCACACATTCATACACCAAGGACATACAAATGGAGTTTGATCTAGACCAGGGGTCGGCAGTTTGTCAAGTGAGAAGAGCCAAATTGTCATGAAAACAGGATAACAAAAGTACCAGAGAGCCGCATGTTAATTTAAATGTGCAAAATACGACACACGACAGGAGTGCCTCTAGTGGCCGTTTTCGGCATAACGTTACATGGATGGACGGACATACGTTCAATGGGATATACAGATATGCTTCAAATGCTACCACTCTTAATGCGACTAATATTGATCAACGCGAGTGTGGTCATGTGCGGAAGGAGAACAAGTCGAAGTTTGTTCGGCGGCTCTATCTCATAAACTCATAAGTTATAAGGCTGCGGTGAAATGAGGTGAAATGAAATTGGAGATTATGTCCAAAGAGCCGCAAACGTCTATGCAAAGAGTCGCATGCGGCTCGCGAGCCGCTAATTCCGACCCCTGATCTAGACAAATGCAAAACATTTCACATAGAAAAAGAAATCCTGAAGAAAGAAGATTTTACTCTTGGAAATGGAGATGTTATTGAATCCATGGAAGAGAGTGAGTTCTACAAGTACAGTAAGACCTCGTTTAATGCGGGTTTCCTTGACGACAAAGTGCTAAACGAGGTAATTTTAACAGAGTAAATAGGGATAGTGGAACATGCGACCGAAAATCTAACTTAAAATTAAAGTAAAATTTTTTTATTATTATACAAATTAATATAAAAATATGTTAAATAACACATACACACAGAAATGCATAATAATATAGGTTATTAAGTTAATAGTTCATTTTTTATGACGAAGGTCCTGGCTTTTCTGAAATTCTTGTTCTTTTGCAATAAAGTCGTGAAGTTTCATTTGTTGCTTTTTCCTTAAGCAAATGTCGGTAGCAGAAGATTGCATCCAAAACGCCTCATTTTGCTTTTGCACTCTCTTCAAAATCTAGATAATTTGCTGCAATTTGATCACCGATTTTGATTATCATTAGCAAACTTTTACTAAGGAAATCTGTAGAGAAATTTTTTGGGTTCTTTGTTTTCAGAATCACTATTTTCCAGTTCTACATGGATTCCTTGTTTTGCCAGTTCTTGAAGGTCGTCGTAAATAAGACTCTTACCAGAAATATGCGGTAATTCCTCAATATCCTGTTTGTCTACATCTCCTAGTTCTGCTGTATTGATTAAGTTGACAATTTAGTCAACCTAATGATATAGCAATAGGCTCTTCTTGTTGAGAATTCTTAGATACCTTCAGCCAAAACTATTTCCACACTTTGTTTGTGCATTTATCAGTTAATTCTTGCCAAGCAAAGCCGATATCACCTATGGCAGGGGTGGCAAACCTATGGCACGCATGCCCAAAGTTGCATGTAAGGAGAAATCATCTGGCATGTAACGTATCATATGATTTTGATTTATCATTTGTCTTTTTCAATCATTGTTTCATTTATTCTAATTAAAGCATTTTTATTTAATTTATTTAAATATCATTATTCGAAATTTAAAACTTTGGCACGCATAAACATCTTTAAAGCTAAGTATGGCATGTGGGCTCAAAAAGGTTCACCACCCCTGGCCTATGGCATCCATGATGATATATTTTTTCCAAAATTGCACGAAACAAACATAGATTTAAAGAAAGTACACCTTTTTGCCACCTTTTTCCAATTGGTTTATGTTCGTAAATAATCGTATTATGTATGAATCAATAAAATGACGCAATAATTTAAATCAACATAAATTATGAGCTTTTTTTTAGGCTTTGAGTAGATGGCAATATATCGAATCAGTGTTAAGCAGGGTCTTACTGTATTTGGTATTCTTTAATTAATCTTTGCTTTATTTGAGTATGTTCTGTTAGTTTAGCTTGTTGAAATCCTAAAGTAGGTTAAACACTATACTCAGAACACAGTTAAATGCAAAACACACAGTTAAAGCAATCAACACTTATGTTGTTCCAGTATTCATATTCTTTTGGAGTTATTCATTGTACTCACGCAGATCTTGAACAACTCCAAAAGAAAACAAGAACAACACCCTTACTAAGTATAAACATTATTATCCTAAGTCAGCCATAGAAAGATTAACCCTTCCACGTAAAGATGGTGGACATGGCCTGATTGACATAGTAAACCCTCACTACAAATACAGACACTGCAAGTTTTTCTATAAAAAACAAGAAACATCACAGTTACATAAAGCAGTAACTCTAGCAGACTCAAATAACACACCATTAAACGTACACTCACAACATATGGATATGCCAAAACACAGACATCATTAAGCAATCATGGGTTTGAAAGGCATTCCATGGCAGACATTCCTATGATCTGGCCCAGGATTTTGTTGACAAAACTGCATGAGACAGAAGGGTTTGTGATTTCCATACAGGATCAGGTCATAAATACTAAAAACTACAGAAAACACATACTCAAAGATACAACAATCACAAACGACACATGCAGAAAATGTCACATCATGCCAGAAACTATATAACACATCATTTCTTGTTGCAAGCTCTTGGCACAGACATATTATTTACATAGACATAATCAAGTAGCAAATACACCAAGAGCTTGCAAACAAATAGAAATTATTAGACATCCACAAACCATGCTACAAATACACCCCACAGACAGTATTGGAAACAACATGCACAAAATGTATGATGACAGAGCCATAATCACAGATAAAACAATTTACCATAACAGACCAGACATCACACTCATTGACAAACACAATAAAATCACATACATTATAGACATAGCCATTCCAAACACTCAATGTACAAAAGACATGCACTGAAAAAATTAGCAAGTACACAGAACTCGCCCAGGAAATCAGGCATCTGTGGAGGATGGATAGGGTGCTTATTGTACCTGTTGTTCTCTCCTGTACAGGTGTGATACCACACACACTACACAAAAGCCTGGGAACATTACAATTGAGTAGAAATACATACATCACACTACAGAAGGCCACTATATTGAATACATGCCATATTGTTAGGAAATTTCTTAATACAGACACTGACACCGACACACACATTTAGTTTTAGTTTTGTTTTGGTTGCTATGCCTTGACTCTGGTCCGGCATAGTACACAGCCACCGGTGTGTACCGAGTATAACCCACTAAACCCAACACATAATAATAATAATACAGTTTACGCTGTCACATCTCATGTACATGGACGACATAAAACTTTATGCATCCACACAAAAACAACTTCATCAACTCCTACAAATCACACAATCATACACTAAGGACATACAAATGGAGTTTGGCCTAGAAAAATGCAAAACATTTCACATAGAAAAAGGA
>NW_019390144.1:0-3585 GCF_000671375.1 Centruroides sculpturatus
GGTTCAGACAGAATTTTCACTTTGAATTTTGCAGTAGCCATCTTTTGAACTAACTGGCTTCCTTAACGTGTAAATGCTTATATCCCCAGCTAAGACAAATAGTATAGTTACAAACTAAAAGGATTTCAAACTATCTAAGTTTGAATTTGAATTAACAAGGATTTCCTATATATATATATATGTAATTCAATCCCTCTATTTTTTGAGTACTAAGAGAACGTTTCCCCTGGGTTTTGAGACTCACAAAGGAGATGGCTGAGTAGTGAGGGATAGTGCCTGACATATCTGAGATGGAATGTTCTTGAAAACTTCCTAAGATTCTTGACCTGGATTTGAACTCTGATTTCTCAGACCAGTAGGCTTGACTCCTTTACTGTCTCAGCCATCTGGCAATTTTTATACTGTGCTTTAACATAATACTTTATACTGAGTTAGTTATTGTTGATTAATTTGGCAGCAGTGTAACAAAAACAAAATTGATTATTTTAATTCTCAGTTTTTTGATTTAATATTTTACTAAAAAGTGAATTTAAAAAGAAAATTTCCAAGAAATTGTCCTTATAATAAGTCATGATCTGTTCTATTTAAAAAAATAATTTTATGAAATAAAACATATTAAAAAATTTATCCAGATTTAAAACTTTTAAATTTATAAATCTGAATGTTTGAAATGATATGTAGTGCAGTATGTGATAATAGGTTGCATATCTAGCACACATGCATGTCAGATATATAAATATAAAATATAATACATATTTAACAATGAAGATGTTAGAACAGTTCTAAGTTTAACAAATGTAGTAATTCTAACAAGATTAATTTTTTTATTTTTGTGCAACAGAATATGGATTGTAATTATGTATTCATCTCCATTTATGAAATCTATAAATTTTCCATACCACTGTTTTACTTCTTGAAAAATTATTCTTCCAATTTTTTACTGATATTTTATGTAATTCTGCTTTTAATATTATCCAAAAACATTCTACAGTTATTAAGTCCAAAATATATGGCTAGAATTAGATTACTGTAATTAATGATTTGCGATTTTTAATATATAAGGTTGTAAAATAATTGGATGGTTGAAAGGTAAAAGGACATACGTCAAAATAGTCAACTTTTCAGTTCAATTTTTTTAATATTATAATGTTGTTTCTTGTTTATGTGTATGAAAATAAATCAAACTAATTTGCCTAGGATGTTAATATGATAAAGATAAAAGTGCACTATAAACTATTTAGTGACAACTTAAAACTACAATAAACTTGGAATTGATAAAAAAAAAGTGACTTATGCCGTTTTACTCTTTGACCATTGAATTGAGTTAAATTATGATATCAAAGAAACCTAAATATATTTCAGTTATTTTCTTCAGTTTATAATAAGTGATTATTATTATGACTGAAAAATATTCTTTTTATAATAAAATATATTTTGAAATATAATTTTTATATTTGGCTTTTAAATTAATTTATCTAAATACATTTTAAAAATTACAGGAGAACAGAATTGACATTATTTCAAGCTGGATTAAAAGTCAATCTGAGGAATGCCAAGTTATACAATAATGTGGGACATGCTTTAGAAAGCAAAGGGAATTTTAAAGAAGCACTACATTATTTCATTCAAGCAGCAAAGTAATAGTCAGTTGATTTATTTTATATTTTCAACTTTGAACATATTTGATATTGTAAGCTGTTAAGGTATTAATGTGTTTTGTTATTGTTTGTATTTGTCATCTGATTATACATATTGGACAGTTCCTTTGGGTAAATGTTTTAAATTATTTACTTATGATAATGTAAATGTAAGAAATATATACAAAATTAGTATTAAAATTAATAATTAATCATCATAAATCTGTGCATTTGTCTTTGTCTATATTTTGTGCATTTATTTATTATTTTGTCTATATTTAATTAATAATATAAAATGACATGATTTTTTAACAACTGAATTTTTCATATAGTAATATAATATCATCATTATCAATAGTGTGTGGTTTTAAAGTTAGTAAATGTATTAACAGTAAACAAATATTCATTCAAGCAATACAATGGTACCTCAGGATACGAAATTAATCCGTTCCGAAACTGAGATTGTATCGTGAAAATCTCGTAAGGTGAATCATTTTTTCCCATACTATTACATGTAAAACCAAATAATTCATTCTGACATGAAAAAACACTCAAATTAAAGCTAAGTAGTACATAAAAAAAAAAACTTTAGTAAGGAAAACCCTGAAAAATACATTTTGTAGTTGTAAATGTATAAATAACCATAATAGAATAATAATTGATAAAAAGAAATGTAGTTTTATTTGCACTTTACCTTTGAGGATAGATGACAGTGGAGGTAAAAACTGGTGGTGGAAGAGTGAGAGAAGGGAAATGATACTAAAACTTAACTTACATAACATAATGTAACAATAACTTTAAAAAAATATATAAAACAGAAAAGTTAAAAAATTAGTGTTATTTTTAATTTTTTATTCACTGCTTTTTGCTTTCTTTTCTTCACTTTCACCAGCACTTTCACTGGATAGAGGTTGCTTGGTAAAATATCTATCCAATGAGCTTTGCCTACTTTTTAAAATGTTTCTAAAATGACTTAGGCAAATGTCATTACTATGAGCAGCAATACGGCCAGTGTGAACCTTTATGGGATGTTTTTTTTCAATAAAATCAGTCACTTTCTGATAATACCTCAAGATTTCCTTTATTGAGCGAGATTATTCCACAATGAAGCAACACTGATGAACAGAAGTGAATAAAAAATGGCACTGCAAACTAATGTAATGTCGTATGGTGAGTTTTTGTTCGTATCATGGAACAAAAATATGTTCGAATTCATGTCGTATCCTGAAAATTTTGTATGCTGGAGCATTCGTATCCTGATCTACTACTGTATTAAAATCATTTAATTTTCAAATGGCATCTTTAATATTTAGCTAATATTATTTGTATTTTATGTAGTCTTACATGGTTCTTATACTGTCATGGATATGATGTGATTTCCTTTCATTGAGTATTATGAATTATAATTTTATAATTTTGTTTAACTTAAACTTTGAAGATAGGTTGTCATTGTTAAAACATTTAAGCATGTTTTTTGTATCTAACTTCTAATAAAATATTGAGATAGTTTGTTATAATTGAAACTAAGTTGTGTTTGTTTTGGATTTTTAAAGAAGTGTATTTTGTGAAGAATTAAGCTTTTTAACTTTATCTTGTATCCAAATATTTGAAATTAATTATTTTTTCTTTCTTTTCAGAGTCTTGCATTGATAATATTTCCATTTCTTCCTGCATCAAATTTATTTTTTCCTGTTGGATTTGTTGTAGCTGAAAGGGTTTTATATACACCAAGTATGGGATTTTGTTTGCTTGTTGCTCATGGATGGAATTTATTAAATGAAAGATTGTGAGTTTAAATTTACAAATTAATTTATGAAGATTTTAACAGATTTTATTAACATATGTTTAATTTTTTTTAGAGAATGGAAATCAATAATGAAAATCCTTCTTATGTTCTTATTTTGCATTTATGCCCTGAAAACAGTTTTACGTAATTATGATTGGTAAA
>NW_019390145.1:0-3608 GCF_000671375.1 Centruroides sculpturatus
AAAGTTTACGTTAGGCTTAACATCGACGAAAATTCAACGCAAAGCGACACGCAACGGAGAAAAATTTCAGGATGGGATAGGTTAATATATTTTTTGCACGTAATCGGTTATCCGAAAAATAAGTTATCCGAACAACCTAGTCTCCAATTGATTCGTATAAACGACGCTCTACTGTAACTACATAAAGAAATATACTGTACAGTATATAATGTAATTAAAATTTATTAAAATTCCGAAAATGAATATTTTAATTTGATTTTTCGTAAATGTAATTTGTACAAAATACATTTTAAAAATAATTTTAATCAATAATTATATCAAACCTAAATAAATAAAAGTAAAACGGCAAAGCCGTATTTGGGACAAGACTATGTCTTTGAGACTCACTACTAAGCGGAATCACTTTGACGTTCAAGCGGGTCTCATTATGCTTCTCCAATGTTCTTCGGTATCGATGATTTTGAGCGCGATCGATTAGACTTCGCCGGCCATGTCCACGAGGTCGTCCACGATGAATTTTCGGTGAAATTAACGTATGTCAAAATTTTTTTCCGTTGCGTATCGGCCCGGGTTGAATTTTTGTCGATGCCTAACGAAAATTTCCCATTATTTGAAAAAAAAATAATCGTGGCTATTGTATTGTCTGAAATTATTTTTTTATTTTGCACAAACAATATACAGTTTAACTCGATTATAATGTCATCGGATATAACGACAACCCTAGTATAACGTCTTTAGCGGCGTGGCTAAAATCTGTACGTGGCACGTCCTACCTTGTCCGTGAAGTCCACGTCTTTTGTTTTGCCGGTAAAAATAGAGAAATGACCCAGGCAAATAATTTACTTAATTTGGATCGGCTACGCGATATTTACAATAGTGTCGAGATATAATACATATTCAAGATCGGCATGGCTGTCGAATCGAAAGGTTAACTAAATAAAGTAAAAAGATGTCTCTCTTCGTTAGAGTTTAGGAGCAAAGTGAAGTCAAAAGGCGAAGGTCACGCAGTAGCGCCCTCTGCCCTACACGTCAAATTTTTATCGGTCCCACGATTTTACTATACCAGATAATGTTAAAAAATCCACTTGTAACGTCATATTTGAAGCACTCCCAAATTTACAAAATTAGATTACAAATTTTATTTAACATAGAAGAAACTAGGTGTTCAGTTTTAAGGTCAGAGTTCACTTCTTAGAATGATTGTGGGTGCTACTCTCTCCTACCTGAATTCGGTGAGGTGAGGTGGCTGTTTTGCCTGTTTGTAGAAGAGGGTCGCCATTTTGTATTTTATTTTGACTCTGTTCTCGGTCCCCCGACTACCTACGAGTCTGGATTTTTTTATGCGCAAATAATTTGGGCACCTAATACTCTGTGCTAAATATCAACTCTCGACACGCACTCCTTCATACCGCTAAGCTGGTAATATTGACCGGCAGTATGATTTTATAAACAAGACATAGTCTTATAAAAAATTATAAGCCTATAATTTATATTCATTCTTCTATGATATAATATTTTATATAGGCTATATTATATATTAATTTTCAGACAAAAATAATAAAATTAAATAATAAATATTAAATAATTACTGTACACGATAAACTTTCTTTTTACAGACTTTTCATGATTGTTTTATCGCGCGTATCTCTAGGGTAAGTCAGCTTTTTATGTCTTTTATAATGAAATATATACCGGTAATAGAATATTTTTTAAATTTGAATTATATGTTTACGATTACGGAAAAAAAATTAATAAATTTTCTTATTTTGATTGACGCGTTTAATAGCGTTTTATTTAAGAATAATCGAGCTTCTAAAATGTCTTCAACTATCTTATTTTCCATTAATTTTAACCTGTAAACTGTGCTGAATAAGTAAACATTAATTTAAAATTTTAAGCAGTTGTATTGGAAAATTTAATGGTTAAAATATATTTTATGTTATACAGATCTTTACTGTACTGTACATCCGACATATTCCTTCCATTCGGGATTTCTGTGAATGACATTGTAATGGAAAGACTATTTTTTTCTGAAAAGTTTTTCAATTTCCAATGTTAAACATCGAATTCTTATATTTATTAAGGATTTAATTTTTAAATAAAAATCAACTTTAAAGCTAGGTTATTTACAAATAAAGTAATTAAAATTTTTAATATTTTTCAAAAAATTAAATATTACATTTTAATAAGTCTTATTACTGTAAAATAAATAGGCCCTATATGATAAAATGCAAGTAACATTTAATTTTACATCAAAAAAATTGTTAGAAATGTAGTAAAACGTCTGATCAAATCATATTAAACATGGATATTATTATAAAAAGTGGCAAATCTGTAATTTACTATAAAAAGAAAATTACTTAATACAAATATACCAACGAGCACAAAGTATGTTTCTAGCTGTTTTCGATGGTGCCGAGTATATATATTTTCTTCAAATTTAACTTTTTAACCGATTACCATTTCACATTCGTCCGTAAATTGTACGTTACAATTAACATTAGAAACAATTTGGATGTCTTGAATTATCTACATGCGGAGATGAAATTTAACGTTTATTTTATACTTTTTTTAATTATATGTTTCTGTATTCTTACGAGTTTTAACTAAATAATCCTATATTTATAGGTNAGTTTTGAATGGGTAATGTACGCATATGGCTAAGGTGAAAAATTTTTATAAATAACATTATAATTACATGATTTGTTTGTTAATATGTAAAATTTCTATAAAAATAAGTGTTTCTGGGTAATGTATTTTCGAAACTAAATGAAGTTAACTTAATTATATTGATTATAAAAGATTAATGTTTATAAATGTTCAAAAATTAACATATATCTAATGTTCTATCCTATCTTTTCTTTCACAAAAGGGCGCAAAATTTTATCTGCCTACAGGCGACAAAATCTTAAAAAGCTTGATTATAATTAGATCAGAAATGGACTTTCAACACGTTCTAGCATAAAATACGTTTGCAATTACAAATAATTACATTGTTTTAATTAATCAAACTTATCAAAATTTTATGATAAATATACTGTAATAACAGTTTATTCTTCATGCATTTAAAGAAGCCTCTCTTATATCTACATAAATATAAATGTAATGTTCGTTTGTTCAAAATCTTAAATCTCCGAAACTTCTTCACCGGTTGCTTTGAAATTTTCATATAACGTTGCATTCGAATTCGCGGGTGTTTTTATATTNATCTTAAAAAGCTTGATTATAATTAGATCAGAAATGGACTTTCAACACATATTCAACAATATTCTTAATAAACTTTAATAAATTTGGACTATATATATAGTCCAAAATATTATAACTAAAAATAACTATAAACAAAAGCCTTGAAGCCAAATGATTTAAAAATTTTTTTTCTTTCTTCCGTTAGAAACTATTTTCATGTCAGAAAAAACTTGATACGAAATGCTCCATCAAAGTAAATTCGTATATTCGAGAGGTAAAAACTTTTGTTTCAAATATTTTTATTTGAAATGTTTGTAGTTAAATTTCACATAATTATATTTCATCAGACGTCTCAATACCGTATAGCATTTCAACTAGAAGTTTTAAATGGAATCAAAGTGAGTATTCCTTTTTAAAATATC
>NW_019390146.1:0-3585 GCF_000671375.1 Centruroides sculpturatus
AATTATTATTGTTTTAAAGCAAAAATATTAATACGCATAAATACTGATATTGAAATTTATAAATCTAATTGAATATCTTCATAAATTCATGTATTTTAAGAAATGTTATGTATAGGAAATCTGACACATGCAGTGTCCGATAGTTATTTGTTTAATATAATAAAAAATCCACGTGTACATTTTATAATTTTGGGTATAATTGCACTTAGGTAGTCCCTATAGCGACCGACGCAGCTACTTACTACACCGGCATTTAAATAAAAAGAAAAAAATTCTTTCACTCACCGTTGACATCATATTTCTAATTCCTTTTCTCCGATTTCTTCGGTAAAAAAAAAAAAAAAAAAAAAAAATGGTTCGGATGATTCTTTCGTAATTTCATCCTTTTTCATGGTAGAAACTTTTTCCGCATTCTTATACACACATCTACATTCTTCCTCTTACGATTTTCGGATTTATTGGTACTCACTTTCGGGGCCGAAGGTACAATTTCTGGCTCTTTCCATATTGAAACACGTCCCACTTCCTGGATAAAACTTACTCGTACGCTGAACGAACAGGTCGAACCGTTCTCCTATTTTTTTTTCCTTTTGCTCACAACAATCTCGTCGATTTCGACAACATCTCCCGGTCCATTCAATTTTCATTCCGGTAAAATTAGACTATGAAACAATCGTAATGTGTCGTACGAAATTCGTCCAGTCAACAGCTGTTCGACTACTCGCACCCACAGCAAACAGCTGACAGTACTGTATATTCTATGCAAATTAGATGCCAAATAAATGAAAAAATACTTCCCCAAGAAATTTTCCCAAATTTATATTTAAAAATTACTTCAAATGACGAACTGTTCATTTTGCATTTATGACATCTAAAAGAAACAGAATTTCGATCTTTTCGATAATTTAATTTACGACCACCATCACATTTTTGCATTTGCTGGTTGTAAACCAAACTTTATGGCAAACGTACCAACTGATGAAATTCTCTTGTCAAAATCAAATTCATGACATTCCGATACTAAAAAAATGAAAAAAAAAATTCCCTCGAAATACACTTTTCCCTAGAAAATTGTTTATGTTTTCCAAACTCCGCCATTACAATAATAAACGACAAAATATCAAATGTAAACTTCGAAAAAAAATGATTCGCACAACAATACTGTACAGTATATAACTTTTTGAACCTGATTAATTAAATTACTATTAACAAAGTTATAAAATGTTAGAAAATTAATCTACAACCGAAACGACTAGAAATCTTGTAAACTAAAGACAGAACAGCTTAACTTTCAAGGCACGCGTGTTGTCGAGATTCCGGAAGTGTCGCCATAGGGCTACCTAGATGCATTTCTACCGAATTTTGATTAAAATCGTTTAAACTAACGGATTTTAAATATCTCCATATATATATTTTATGTTATAATTTTTACCAAATGTACTTAATTAATTCGAAATTATATTTTTTAGAAGGATTAATCAAAAATGATTGGTAATGACTACATAAACTGTAAATAAAATAATTTTTAAATCCTTTTCTTTTTTATTCAAAATACTGTATTTAACTTTAGCAAAAACATCCAAAAACGAATTGCTTAATTTTTCCAGCAACATTTGGTGGCGCCATCTGTTGCGATATTTTATTTTAAAAAACATTATACAGTATATTTTTTTAACTATTACAAAATGACAAAAAATTAACTTTGAGAATGTGGATGGGTTTTATAAAAATTTCTAAATGCTAATAATGAGTAAAATCGTCATTTAGTCCGGCCCTACTGAAAATAAGGAGTCTTCCCTTATATCTCTCTATCCACTCGACCTTTAATCATCAAAATTTAATAGAATTAATCTCCCTAAAAACGAACTTCTCTGAAAATTTTCAGACATTTTCGACAAAAAATACAGGAGTTATTAAGCTTTGAACACGGTAAACAAAATCGTGCTTCCCTCCATCATACACACTAACATCCATACACAAATTACCTCCTATTTTTTTTTTTTTTTAATTTTTTGACATTTAAAAACTGTAACTAGTTATAAAAGTTTCACGAGAGTTACTCATATAAATTTTAATCACAAGGTAATGAATATGACGATAATTTCCGCCGTAATGATGATTTCACACAAGACTCACAGGAAGTCAGTCTCGATTTGTGATGGAAAAACAGTCATTTTAATTAAAGTAATTTACTCGAGGCATAGAAATAGACTTTATTTCTCATTTTAAATACTAAATTCTTATTCTTTTAGAAATTATAATCTTTTCCCCACAATAACAAATAATGGAAAACGTTTAAGAGCAAAGGTCAAGAGTATCTAAAAAACACTTTTTAACATTATTTCATAATCTTATATTTGATTTGAATTTTAAAAATATTTTCAAACATGTAAAAACAGTTAAATAAAATGTTTATATATTGATATGTTAATGTTTTGAAGTGTAATGGTATTTATTTAAGAGATTTTTTTAATGTGTCACTGCTAGTAAGAATGATTCTAGCTACTTTTAATTAGCAGAAAATATTTATTATAAAATTTTATAATCTTGTAATCAACTGGAATTATTGCAACTTGAAAAAATATGTTCTCTTATGGTTAAAATTTTTTATATTTTTAATAAAATAGAGAATTCAAATTTTTATAGAATTNTAATTTATATATAAATTAAATATCTAATTTTTTTTTCTTAATATTTAACGAGAAGGTATTTATACTTTTTGTATCTTTATAAATAATTTGTAGTTTATTTTATTTAAATTTAATTTTTTAAAAAAATAAGTTTTTGATTAAATTTATAAAAAGTTGTTGAATTTTCTTCAATACACTCATACACACATTTATATCATATAAACACCTACACCTATACACAAACAAAATTAAAAATGTATGTGTTTCGTCAGCATACATTTTTAATTACACATTTATTTTATAAATTAATAAAATATTTAATATTAATACTTTTTAAGTTAACTTTTTAAATAAACTTATTAGACTTTACAAAAACCAAAGCAAAACAGTGACAAAAATCAATCCTTAAAAAAAGAAAAATTACATACTGATTTAGCAAATACCCTTTAGAAGCTTTAAAAAATACGATTATTCCAGTTCTTGTACAATAATTCGATTATTATAATTAAATTTAAATTCATCAAAATATGAGAAAGACTAAAATAATTTGATTGGAGCTAAAGATAAAGATGTACACTACCGTGAGTTATGTTCCTGAGGTGTGAAAACAGACTAAATGTAAACATTTTTAATGTTTCTTCTATTTTAAATATACAGTATTTATCGTCTTAATTTATCAACAATAATTATAATATTTAGAAGATTACGAGTCGTGTGTGCAAGTTAGTATGCAGATTACTGTAGATTCTTCTTTTCAGGTTCTTAGTATTAATAATTCCAGGATTATTTTACATCAAATTCATAAGAAACTTTTTGATTTCTCATTATTATATGTATTGTTTACAACAATTTCCATTATTTTAATATATTTTTACTTTATTCTATTCTTTTCGACATTTATTCAAGCGTATCAATCATTTGATTTTTTTAAATTACAATAATGGTTATGAAATAT
>NW_019390147.1:0-834 GCF_000671375.1 Centruroides sculpturatus
AATTAATTATATAATAATTATTATTAATAAAATAATAATAAAATGTTAATTTTACTAAATTCAAAGTGGTTTTGAAATTGATTTAAAAACTAGTTTTTACCAAAATGGGTTTTGTTGACGACAGACTGACTGATTTTGAGAAAGGTTAAAAACTGAAGGTTAAAAAATAATTTATGTTGGAGCAAATTCAAAATTAGAAAAATAAATAATTTTCACTGAATATTTCCATTCAAATGTTCCATTCTTTCAAATTGTATTGAAAGAGTTTTATCTTGATGTACTCTAATGAAGGAAACAAAGAACACATGACAACATGATTCAGAACAACATGAAATGCAAGACTGAATAAAATAAACATTCAAATAAAATAATAATACTGTATTAAGTAAACACAACTACAATTCAAAGGGTTTCTATGCAGTGGAAATGCTGGAATTAAAGATGGTTAGTGCTACTTTGATTACCTTCAGTGTGGATATAATGTATTTCCATACAAAAATAAAATAAATGTTTCTTTGAATAATGTGTATTTTTTTTGTATACTATTCTCTATAATTTGTTTAAATAGAATATAGTATATTTTCTTGTTTACTTGTTCTTGTATCACTTGTGTATTTTATATAATTATATAGTATCTATTAAAATAAAACGTACAGGTAACCCCCGTATAACACGGCACTTCTATAGCACGGATTCGCTCTAACACGGTTCGAGAATTGGTACCATCCCCCGTATAACACGGTACTTTTATAGCACGGATTCACTCTGACACGGTTCGAGAATTGGGTAAAACCCTCGTACAACAGGAAATGTAATAAATTTTTACATACTTAA
>NW_019390147.1:2048-5473 GCF_000671375.1 Centruroides sculpturatus
GAGAAAAGCAATCGACATTAGACAGATTCTTTAACCCTTTCAAACGGAAAAAAACATGACTAATAAAAATGCAAGACTGTGTACATATGTATTTTTATTATTACATATAAATAAACGTAGTAAGAAAGTATATATTTTTTATTTTTAGGGGTCTCCAGAACGAATTAATTAAATTCCCATTAAAACCTATGGTAAATCGATAATCGGTTAACGAACAATTCGGATAGCAAACAAAGTCTTGGAACGGATTATGTTCGTTAACCGATCACCCACTGTATTAATATATCCCATATATAAATTTTTCTCCATTGCGTGTTGCTTCGCATTGAATTTTTGATGATGTTAAGCCCAACAAAAATTTTTATAATAATCATGGCTATTGTATCATTAAAAATTATTTCTTTATTTTGTACAAACAAAATAATTATATTGAAAAATATAAAGACAAAATAAATTATACTTTAGAAGTTAATCTAGTATCAAAAACATTCAATTCAGCACGACATAGTCTGAATGGAATGCTTTTGGTTAACCGACATTTCGGATGATCGACATTAGGATAATCGACACTACTGTATTTTGAACCAATTATTAAAATATTAATACAAATTATTTTTCTAATACTTTAATTGAGTCAGCAATCAAAGTGTTTTAACATTTTGATAGGTATCTCAAACTAACTCAAAAATTTTTCTAAATCTACACTTAAACTTTTATTACAGTCAACAAAAAACTTTAGCAAAAGCTGAGGCACTTTCATTATATTCTCTATACTTTTATAGAAAAAAATTCAATTTATCTTCGATTAAGTAATGAAACACTTGTTTATAATAGATATTCTACAATTAATTATATTGTATTGAGAAATAATAGCCTGACACAGACTTGCACAAGTAATCAAATATCACATTGTAAGAAGAGAATTTTCACATGACCATTTAACATGCTTCCAAAGTAAAATCATGAAAGTAGTTTACTTCAATAATAATATTAACATTTTTATTACATGTTAAATATTGTTTTAAAATAAAATCTTACATAAACAAAATTTTTTATTTTTGAACAAATTATGACAATCAATCTAAAAGGAACAACAAACAAAGCCAACTTTATCTTCAATACAGAGTTCCTACTCAAATTTTTGTTTTAATTGAATTTCATGACTTTCCGACCAACTTTATACAAATTCCCTGACCTCACGTCCCTTACAGTACAGCATACTGACAAAATAAAACAGCATTTTGACTTACTATGTACAAGTGTTTTACTTCTCCAACATTTTAATTAGTTATTTTTTCTAGTTAACAGTTATATATTTTTTATAATTGCTGAATTACTAAAACAAACATTTTGTTAAACTAAAGTAGTTTATTCTGTTATTAATCCAAACCATAAGTCTAAACATGGCTTTGAAAAAAAGAAAATTGCTATTATTTATTATTCAATAACAAATCTGGTATAATCCATGTACAAAAGTATATATTTATTAAATTTATCCCTCAATAAATTTCCTAAACTTTATAAAATATTAATAAACTGGGAAAAAAATCAGAAATTGTTTTGTTATACAATCAAAATTATTNAAAAATCAACAAGGCAGCCAAAAAGGCAAATTCCTGACTTTTTGACAAATTCCCTAACTTTTCATGACTTATCTGAACACTAATGATAATCCCTAATTTTTCCTGACTTTCCAAGTGCATAGGAACCCTGTCAATACATTCCCTATTTTATCGCTCAAAATTTTTAAACACACACACAAATATATTTTTGTGTGTGTGTGTGTTGTTGTTTGTCATCATCATCCTTAAATTAACTAGATATCAAAATCAAATAAACTGAATCTCTTAAATCAATAAAAAGTTTTTCTATTTAAATAAATACTCTTTACTGGTTACATAGCCATCATGAGGATTAAGAACAAAAATTTACATAAATAAATAAATAAACAAAAAAATTAATAAATATTGGGTTGGTCCATAAGTTCTGGCATTTTTTTTTAAGTGCGCCCAACTTTTGAACCTTTCCCATCGAGTGAAGGCAACTCTCTATGACGCTCTATGGTACTGTGGGAGCATTCCATTATCTCTGCCAATTCCCTCATCATTTGGCATGGATCTTCGTGAATAAGCTGATTCAGCTGCTCCTCATCAAACTAAACAGAGTGTCCAGTGCGATGCATGTTTTTGAGGTCAAAATTGCCATCTTTGAATCGCTCAAACCAATTTTGAGCCATCCTAAGAGGCATCACTTCTTTGCCACATTTCACAAATCTCTCAAGCAGCTACTGTGGCTTTGATTAAACGCATAAAGCAGAAGGTGTCAAAAATGCTCTTTTTGTTGACTTGACACTCCATTTTATTGACCCGAAAAGAACAAAACGTATATCAGCATAAAAAACCAAACACTATTTTGTAGAACACATAATTCTATATTGAACAACATAAAATGCATTGCCAAAACATTTTATTTTTCATGCAAAATTTTCACTTAAAAAACGCCAGGACTTATGGGCCAACCCAATAAATGAATAATATAGTTATTAAATTTTTTTTCTCATTATAAAATATTCTATATTTTGTTTTAAATTTATGTTCAATTCTGTATTATTTATTTGTTTTAATTACTCTATTTTACATCATAAAAACACAACTTTTGTTATAAAAAATTGCACTGCATCTTATATATAAAGTTGCAATATCCCAGAAAAAGATGAATATCCAAAACAGCCTTCATCAAATTCAGGTATCTCTATCTAGTCCAATTTTTGAATAAAAATGTTACTGTTTAAACATATTTTTTTCATTATAAGTAAACAGCTTTTGCATGTATTCATATAGAATATTTTTATAATTTTATATTTTATTAAATATTTTAATAATGTAATTTTTAACTGTAAAGGATTTCTTTTAAACTCTTCTTTTTTCCCTGATAAATAAGAGTGCATTTTACTTTTTTAAAACTAGATTACAATAAAAAGATGGCTGGCAACATTGTTGTTGTCTTTACTTGTTTTCATCCCTAATAACTGTTACCATTACCTTTAAGTCATCAGATGTACAGTACATGAAATTACTAATACAAATGATTACTCATAAAATGGGAATTATTTAACTATTTTAAAAATCTCACCTCCAACATATAAAGATATTTCAGTGTAATTTCAATGAAAATTTTGATTAATAACACAAAAAAATATTTATATTTATATAATATTTAAATGTCATTCGATAATTTTTTATAATAGCATTTTTTTAGAATCAAATTATTTTTTTATTTTGTACAAACAAAATAAATATATTGAAAAATATAAAAACAAAAAAAAATTATACTTTAGAAGTTAATCTAGTATCAAAAACATTCAATTCAGCACGACATAGTCTGAATGGAATGCTTTTGGTTAACCGACATTTCGGATGATCGAC
>NW_019390148.1:0-3638 GCF_000671375.1 Centruroides sculpturatus
AAGTTATTAAAGGAAGTAAAAATGCTTAAAATGTCTTCCCACTGGGATTTTCTTAGTATTGAATCCAGATGTCCGAGGAATACCATCACTTAACAAGAGAGATAAGATCTTTATCTACCTGGTAGGACTTTTTCATACAAAAAAAAAGGAAAGGAAAAAAAAGAAAGATTATTTTTGTAAAAAGTTTCCTCTGACCATAACTCAAGAGATAGAAAAGATTTTACTACTGATTTAAAACACTCTCTCGAAACTTTGTCAAGTCTATGTTTTTTTTTTATATGGAAGAAATTTTGTTTCTATAAGATTAGGTTAAAGAGAAGAATAAACTGACTTATGCCTGCGATTACCGCTTTTTATGTAAGGCAAAGAAGTTATATAAGGCTAAAATGCTAGGTGGCAATGGAGGCAGACACACACACATCTTATCTTGTTTTCACCGGATGTCTGTACAGACCAAAACGGGAAGTCCTCCAAATTTTTTTTTTTTTCTTTCTTTCTTTCTTTGTTAATTCTATTAAGCCTTAGATCTAACAAACATTTCGGAGAAACTTTAACTTTGTATCTCGTATTGAAAATAACAGCGTATTAATTATTTTAAATGTTTTGTTATGATATATTCGAAAATGTTGCGAAAATATGCTTTTGGTATGAAAAAAAAAAACATTAATTTAAAATTGATTTTTTTCTATAGTGTAAAAAGAAAAAAAAAATTATATATGTTGTCGGAAGTCGATCTAATGACGAATGCTCTTATTCGATTTTCCTACTTCCGTGCCATTTCACGTAATAAAAATCTGCTATTTATCCAAACTTGCCTGACCAATAGGGTGTTGGCATAAACAAAAATATACACGAATCGATTTTATTTCTAATTTTCTAATTGATTCTAGAGTTAAATAATATAGCATTATGTCATTTCAAGCTTTATATTTTCTATATTATTTAGGCAATAAAGATAATGTATTGATTTGTATTTAATTAAAAAAACCAATATATATATATACATACAAGTTCTAAAAGAGGGGGTGCAGCCGAACCGGAGCGTCGCCTCGTGGCCCATGTGTTTTAGAGAGGGCACATAAAAGGGGAAAAAATTTTTTATTTTTTAACTTTAATTCTTATTTATGGACTAACATTGTCTTTGCCAAACCCAAAATTGTCTTTGCACTATTCTCATAGATATATACAATCAAACCTCTATATAAAATCACTATTTGTTCGCCTCTGTAATTGACAATAAACAGAAGGATCTCCAAACAATAAGAATTATAATGTATAAAACAAGATTTTGAACAAGTCTACACACAAGTTTGAAGTTTGAGAGTTTGAAAGTCACGTAATTTAGTGATAACGATGCCGTTTGCAATGTCAAATTTTACATTTAGTAACTAATTCACAGAAGCCGAAGCATTATTAATTAATATTTAAGGGGAAGATCAGCATGTGAGTATTCGTTGGCTCTGTATAAGAGGGCGCAGTATTCAGGTTCGACTGTGTATAAAAATAACATGTGTATTTCTTTCTTAAAATTTAGATTAGACAGTATTTTGTTTAAAGATTTAGTTACATAAGTTTATATGTGGATATCATATACAAAAATTGAAAAATTTTAATCATCGTAGTTGTTAATCAGTTTAAATTTTAATCTATCGATAAAATGTTAAATTAATTTCCTAAGTGACATATAACGCATTTCTACACCTTCAATTTATTCTAAACTCACTTAAATTTGACAAGGGAACAAAGTGCCGCTTTTGTATATCGAAATTATAATCAACCCCGCGCATACAGTGTATATATCAGACTCCATAGTGTATAAACATCAAGTGTTGACCGTTCGGGGTATCAACACTTCCATCATTCATCTATGACGTAAATAAACATGGCGGCTTATTATCGTATCGGGCCACTTTAGGTCGGCTTTAAGGGTGGCCTGGTATTCCTATACAACCGTTATACCACCTTATTAAACGAGCTTTTAATGATTACAACGAATACCACGAAATATCTCAACAACTTTACTCGGAAGCATCTAACAGGAAAGGGAAATTCTACTGCATTTTTTTTTCTTTTTCCCCTCTTTTCTTATCAGAAACGAACAGAAACATATAACGAGAGTTCATTCTTGGCATAGATGCAGGTGGTTCTGTATGAAGGAGGCTCACCTAGAAAAATATTTTTACTTTTTAAAATATAATTTCTTTTTTTTAAATAAATATNACACAAAAAATGGAACTAATGAATAACATCAAGGTCTTCTGGAACATTTTAAAAATTATTAACTGCTATATGCAGACTTTTTTGAGTTGACTTTTTTTGGTATTAGACTAAACACAGGCCCACCGTAAGCAGGCGGCATGTCCAGGGGGTGGCAAATCGAACCATCGGTCACGTAATATTCAAAGTCATTGTCATAATACTACTTAATGTCATTCTACTTATAGCATAAGAAATGTCTTCGCATGGAGAAAAAAATCTGACCGGCATGCAATTACTATATTCTTATTTATATTATAGCATTAACAGTGCCTCTATTGGCATTTATCAGAATTAATATGCAATGTGAAACGTCTGTCGGTAGATTGAACCATCTGGCAGCACCCGAAAGCCAAGTACCCATAGTCGTGCACTATGACAGAAGTTGACAGGACTGGCGAAAATGGGAATCCCCACAGACGTTCCTTCTCAATTTGTACTTGTACGCATTCAAACAATTCTATCGCATATCAAATTGCAATTATTTTGTTAATAATTCTTCTTACATGGGTCTAAGTATAATTAATGATACAGTTGACCCCCTACAACACTTGATAATTCCGTTTTATATGAATTCCATGTTGTACGAGTCACTTAGATTTTACAAATACGTGAGCCGTTCACAGCCTGCCACACGTATTTGTAAAATCTAAGTGACTCGTATAACACGAAATTATCTAAAGTGTTATCGGGCAATATTAAATTCCAAGTCCAGCGCGTATCTCAGCTTGTAAAAATATATAATTTATAAATCATTACAAAGAATCGTATTTAGATAACCGCATCATGTGTTTATTAAGAACATCAGAAATTTATAAAATGTTACAAAATCTTATATCTATTATTCAATGATTTAAAATAACTCGTCGTTTGTGACTCATGAAAATATGTTATTTGATACACCGATAAACCTTACATCTGTAAAATTTAATAAATAATATTTTTATATTACGAACATTAAAAGTATTAGCTAAGGGTAGTAAAAAGTCGATCTAAAGAAACTAAATATCCATTAATAAATGGTATATAACTGAAAATTTCAAAATAAAAACTATTCACAATAACGAACTATTTGTTACGTATAGATTAATAGTGGAACACACCAAGTTAAACAATTTTAAGAAGAGTTCATTTTAAATGCATTGCATTCATTATGTGATGGATGAAGACGGAACGATCCATCATACTCACTCTGATTATCTTAATCAGAGTACCTTTGTTTTTGAATTTCGATCGAATTACTTTGATATAGTTTTGAATTTTAAGTGTCGAAAGTTGTTTTTTTTTTGACGTAAACGTCAATCTAAGATTAATTATTTATCTTGACTAATATAAATTTTACTTGATATACTTAACAGAAAAGAAATACAATCGACCCCCCC
>NW_019390149.1:0-2790 GCF_000671375.1 Centruroides sculpturatus
GCGAGTTTTAATAGAATTTGTTGCCAATAAACATCAGTGACTTAATAATAAACACAATGGCGTAGCGAACATAACTGGCGCCCGGGCCGCGACACTATATTGGTGCCCCCTCCCCCTCCAGAAACAAATCTTGTTTTTCTTGGAAACCATTTGGCGCCCCTCTGCAAGTGGCTACCGGGGGACATGCCCTTCTTCCCCGCTCTAGCTACACCTTAAGCCTGAGGCGCGCGTTAAAAGTCACGTGCCCTGCCACGTGATATTCGAAACGAAATGGAGATGTATTTCATACTTTGCCGGTTTCTCATTTGGCATTCTATAGAATGCCTAGGAAATTTGTAAAATATAAATCGTTTCATAGATTGCCGGCTAGTTTTAGGCATTATATACAATGCCGGATTTCGAACTTTGCCGGTAACATATATAAAACAACACTAATTTTTTACATATACATTTTTATATATATATATATAAAACAACACTAATTTTTTTATCTTTTCTAAGTTATTTTAAAGTTATTGTTACATTATGTTATGTAAGTTAAGTTTTAGTATCATTTCCCTTCTCCCTCTCTTCCGTCACCAGTTTACACCTCCACCGTCGTCTATCCTCAAAGGTAAAGTGCAAATAAAACTACATTTTTTTTATCAATTATTATTCTATTATGGACACCAAACTGNAATATATATTCGTCTATAAAATTTAATCCATGGATTTTTTTGGTAGTAAAATCGACTTGCCATTGTCTTTTGCTGATAATTGATGCTTTTTAACATAATCTATAGCCCAAGATTTCTCTTGAAAAATTAATTTTGTGATCTGAAATAATTCCATTAAAAAATTATTCATATGAAAAATTAATTTTGTGATCAGTGCTACCCAAACCACTACTACTACTATTTACACTATAGACTTCTATGCATACTTTTCTCCTGCGAGTTTTAATAGAATTTGTTGCCAATAAACATCAGTGACTTAATAATAAACACAATGGCGTAGCGAACATAACTGGCGCCCGGGCCGCGACACTATATTGGTGCCCCCTCCCCCTCCAGAAACAAATCTTGTTTTTCTTGGAAACCATTTGGCGCCCCTCTGCAAGTGGCTACCGGGGGACATGCCCTTCTTCCCCGCTCTAGCTACACCTTAAGCCTGAGGCGCGCGTTAAAAGTCACGTGCCCTGCCACGTGATATTCGAAACGAAATGGAGATGTATTTCATACTTTGCCGGTTTCTCATTTGGCATTCTATAGAATGCCTAGGAAATTTGTAAAATATAAATCGTTTCATAGATTGCCGGCTAGTTTTAGGCATTATATACAATGCCGGATTTCGAACTTTGCCGGTAACATATATAAAACAACACTAATTTTTTACATATACATTTTTATATATATATATAAAACAACACTAATTTTTTTATCTTTTCTAAGTTATTTTAAAGTTATTGTTACATTATGTTATGTAAGTTAAGTTTTAGTATCATTTCCCTTCTCCCTCTCTTCCGTCACCAGTTTACACCTCCACCATCGTCTATCCTCAAAGGTAAAGTGCAAATAAAACTACATTTTTTTAATCAATTATTATTCTATTATGGTTATTTTTACATTTACAACTACAAAATGCATTTTTCAGTGTTTTCCTTACTATAGTTATTTTTTTTAATGTACAGTACTACTTAACTTTAATTTGAGTGTGCTTTTCGTGTTGGAATGAATTATTTGGTTTTACATGTAATCATATGGGGGAAAAGTGATTCACCCTATGACATTTTCATGATATGATCTTAGTTTCGGAACGGATTAATTTCGTATCCTGAGGTATCACTGTATAACACTAATAATAGTGTGAGGTCACCGAACTGCATGTAATGTCAGGATGTCAGAGTAGCTTCAAATTGTATGTAGGAGTGTTGAAAACAGAGACAACTCTCTCCAGTTACACAACATTTAACCTGGTTTATTTACAAAAAAATGCTTACAACAACAAATTTTTCATATGTAGGTAGATCCATATCCTTTGATCTTCTTTTCAAGGTTGAGGGCCCTGGTAGTTAGGTGACAAACTTCTGCTGGAGACAGATGACAGGACCATAGTAGGGATGACAGGTTGAGAAGTTCTCTGTGACCTTGAAATCCCGATTTTTATCACTTTTTTGGGTCCCAGATTGACCACTTCAATTGGATGTTTTTACTCATCTCCTCTTTCTTATTGGTCATCACTCGTTACTAAATGTAATGAGATCAGATTGTGAGATGAATCAGAATCGACTCAATTCGGTCCCAATCGAAGATGGCTGATCTTAGGAATTTATCATTCTGTTGTTACAATATGAGAACTATTTTTATTTATTTATTTATTTGGTCAGATTTAATATTTCCCTATATGGTCATAAATTTTCTATATTTTAAAATTAATATACAGTAGACCCCCCTATAAAACGGGTTCCTATAATTACGATTCCTATAAGACAGCGAAAAAATTGCAATGGTATCCGTAAAAAATGGTAAAAAAAAAAAACTCCTATAATTACGTAAAACGTCATCGGCAGCCAAACTACTTTCCGCGCCGTCAAGCGCCATATATACATGCGCATAATTGCGATGTTCGATTTTTTGAAATCTTGGAATCGAACCTGAGGATGACCGGTGAAGACGGTAGAAAACGTTCGTTTTTAAATTGAATTTTGCTGGTATATTGGTAATTTTGTGGTGAGGTTCTTAATTCTCACACCAGTATGATGAATGATTGTCAAGCGCCACGCTATGGAGAGATTACTATCGTCTGTACAGT
>NW_019390149.1:3545-4393 GCF_000671375.1 Centruroides sculpturatus
GTAATTTTATACATTTCTTGTGAAAGAAACATTTCTTATTCAACGGCGATTAAAATTATTTATATTAATGATGTCTCCAAAGTTCAGTGAAGTTTTCGCAGAAAAATAACATCAGAAATCGCGGCCGCAGTTTGCTGAGCTGTTCCGCGACGAAAACAAGCTTGAGCAACGGCGATGTCGAATGGTGCACACTCGGTAAGTAATCCTACAATTTTTTGTTTATAGCGTAGTTTATACGGATTATTTCCAAAAAAATATACGTATTTTGGAAATGTTGAGTCAGATTAGTCTAGAATCGATTAATTTTATGGAAGAAAACTTTTTAAACAGCCGTAGTTCGTAAACTTGACACATGTCGTGCTGTGATTAGAAGGACTCATAAGAAATCGGATTCCTAAAGAATGGAACGTATCTACTGTCTTATAGGGGTGTCGACTGTATATCGGTATATATATTAATATTTACTCTCATATAAGACAACCTCTCATATAGGATGAGGCATGACTTTAAAGATCAAAATAAAAAAAATTAGATTTATTAATACAGTTCTAATTTTATTTTGTTTAATTACAAGTAAATTAAAGAACATGAAGCTGGCATAAGACTAAAACATAATAATTCCCCTTGGTTTAACCACATCAAAAATAGCAACTGCCAAATAGATAGAAATAATATTACAGTCCTACACTATGAAAAAGATATTTATAAATGTAAATTCAAAGAACACATAGAGATAATAAAATACAATAATGATAATTTAATAAATGTGTCAAATGGTATGCAAATCGACCAGCAATGGTACAACATAATAGAGGGCACAATGATAAGTTAGTTAATTACAGTCGACC
>NW_019390150.1:0-2297 GCF_000671375.1 Centruroides sculpturatus
GGCGATAGGGTCGTGACAAGGTGTCCAGATAACTACACGGGTTAAACAATATTAACACATTTAATTAACAAATAAGAGATTATACATATCAAAGAAAATAAACATAAATAACACACGCGTAAATAATAAAAGAATCTATTCTATATCTACGTTCTAACCTAAACTAAAGATCGAGTGAGACCTCTCTAAGAGGGACACGTTGGGAAGAGAGAGACAAAATTCGGGCAAGGGTTTACCTCGTAGGATGCGATCTCTTCGTATAGGGTGTTGGTAGGACGAACTGGGATCGGCAGTTTCTAATCGAAGTTCCTTTGAGTGGCGATGTGGAGTGATGGGCTGTATGGTGGTGTAGAACTAATTTCCCTTGATGTCTGCTCAGCTATGTCTGTAGAGGGTGTATGCTCCGTTGCTCTCTGACTGTAGATTTCTGCATAGAGATGTTCGCTCGGAGGGGTTCTTCGACTGTCTGTTAGAGAAAAAAATTTGACCTCTTTTTATACCCAATTAGCATGGGAAATATCTGGGACTTTTTCTGACGTAATTGTCTCTGCAGCTGTCTTTGCAGCATATGTTGTTAACTTGAATTTGACAGTTCTCCAGCTTTATCATTTTTTCTTCCATCTTAACAATTCATTGCCTTTTTTGGTCATTTAGATCGACTTCTCATCGGGTTGCTCAGACTTATGGAGGATCACGGGATTTCGTTTTAACATCGCTGATGACCTTTTGTATTATCTTCTATACAGCTTCACACGTTTCTTGCTGCCAATTGGTCACTTACGTAAACATCACAATTACCTTGCAATCGAGCGATCCCTTGGTGGGAAGGTTGCCCTTCTTCGGACAATAAAAGTCAACTTCGATGTGACGCAGAAAAGTGTGAAAATTTACACCTGCGTCTGAATTCTCACATAGAAGTAGTAGTAGTTTGGGCCATACTGATCACAAAATTAATTTTTTAATTACTAATATGAAACATGCTGATCACAAATTTAAATTAAATCAATTTTCTGATCATAAATCTTAATTAAATTAATTTTATTTTAATAATAAGTTTAATATATTCCGTTTAATTATTAAATTTATTATAAAAATAAATTGTACTAATTTGTAATTGTGATAATCTGAAGGTCCTCTTAAATCAATTTATATTATTTAAATAAATATTTTACTTTAATTTCACTTAGAAATATTTAAAAATGATAAAATTAGGAATAAATAATAAAACATAACCTAATAAGGTTATAAACTTTAACATCTGGCAGAATCTGCTCTGTCATGTCACTTTTAACCAGAAGTAAGGATGTTTTGTTTCCTTCCTCCATGCCTCGTATCTTAGAATTTTGCACACGACCTGGTCCAATGACACATCATTTCGGATAATAATGATGATGCAGAAAAGGATAATAAAAGGGCTAGGTTGCCGACACTCGGGGCAGTTCTTCCCCAAGACCTTGCCATAGGAAGGCAGTTTATCCTCAGAGAGAACATGCCATAGGACCAGCCCACCAGGACGTCCAGCCTCCAAATTCAAGCCCATATGGACCTCTCCTCTAGTGTGGTAATATAAATGATTGTAAAACTCTCTCTTTTGGTAGAACAGATAGATCCTAGTCTCGCGATAGGATATAAGTCATGTATTTTCCATGTTACTCATCTGTATTGTTATTATTTACTAGTACTATTGTTAATTCTAATCAAATTATCAACTTCTATATAAGAGGAACCTCCCTAGTATTAAGTTAGACAGATGTTTTATGTTTTGTTGTTCTACTATTTGTATTTGTTATGTTGTTCTTCTATAATTATAGTGGTATAAAGTTTTACAGAAGATACGTAGACGATGTCCTAATAATATATGATGAAGTCGAAATTAACACTACTAAAATCAGAAAAATAATAAATAATATCCATAAAAATATTCAATTTAAAATAGAAGAAGAAGATAAAATTACCAACAGCATAAATTATTTAGATATTACAATTAAAAGAAATAATACAAATCTCGAATTTGAACCGTTTAAAAAGCAGTGCTCAATAAATACCACAGTTAACTATAATTCTAACATACCACTTCATATAAAACAAAACATATTTAATATGGAATACACTAAAATCAAAAATAGAACTAGTATAAATACTAAACAAATCGAACATTTAAATACACTAAAGAAAAAATTTATTCTTTCAGGATACCCAAACAGAATCCTTAATATTTGGGAAAAAGAAATAGATAAAAAAACAGATAAAACAATAAGAATAGATCCTAAACAAGCCGAAATAAAATACATTCGTTT
>NW_019390150.1:3019-3588 GCF_000671375.1 Centruroides sculpturatus
GATAAGCTAATCTCCAGATTAAATGCAAAACAAGTTAACAAAACAAATATAACAAAGAAAGAAGAAAGTAAAAATGTAGTCTATAAAATTCCGTGTACATGCGAAAATAAAAAATTTTATATAGGTGAAACTAAACGTAAAGTTAAAGTAAGATTGAAAGAACATATAGCCGATTTGAAATATCGTAGACTAAATTCTGCTTTTCATGAACACTGCCTTTTAAATAATTGTAATATAGACAAAAATAATATAGATATTTTACACAGAGAAAAAGATACATATAAAAGAAAATTCAAAGAAAGTATAGAAATAATCAAAAATCAAAATAGTATAAATAAAAATCCTAGCATCTCTATAAACGAAAACTGGTTAAAATTTTTATATTGATTGTATTCACTGGATTCAAATTATTATTATTGTGATCATTGTGCTAATTGATAATTATTGAACTGTTAAATAAATCAACAATAACAAAAAACTGTAATGTCGTAATGGGAGTCAAATAATATGTAAATCTACATTAAATGTTAATAATGTTTACCAACTTCAAGACATTGTAATATCAATAG
>NW_019390151.1:0-1033 GCF_000671375.1 Centruroides sculpturatus
GTTTTCAGCATGCAGAATTGAGTGAGCTTCCGCCTCCCTGAAATATTAAATGAAATAGACGCCAACACAAAAACACACATTCACGGAATTTTGTTACCTTTTTTTTTACTATTTTAGGTTCATAATCTCAAAAACTGGAGATCAGCAAAAAATTCGGAAGGTCAAATTTGACACAATTCCAACACGATTCCTTGTTATGTATACATAACAGTCGGGGAAGTAATAAAAACAAAAAAATAGCAAAAATGTCTCTCATATAAAACCATACATATTTTTTTTACAAATAATCTTATAGTTCATAAAATTTTGTATGTCAAGTACAGTATATTCAATATCGCTTATATCTCAACAACCGTAGCTGTATGTGCCCAGGTAAACTACCTGTCAATACCTGGTCACATGCATTAAGTCTTCGTCTTGGCTGTTAAGTAATATACTTTCGGTATTCATCAATATTGTTTTCTTAAATGTCGGTACTAAGAGGGCCTTTTCTTCCATATTCATCGTGGGTTCAATCAAACGACCAAACCCGCATAGCCCGGAATATGAAGGACAGAACGCATTACAATGAAAAATTTCTGGGGAGTTTCTTGCATAAAATCAATTTCGGTTTCCTCACAACAGTAGGCTATACACTAATCTATAATATAATCGAGACGGGTTGATAATAATAATAATTATAATAATAATAAGTGCAGAGCCCAAACGGTTAAGAGTTGAAAGCTGAAATTTGGTACACAGATAGGGTACGTCACGAAAACGCACACTAAGAAGGGATTTTTCGAAATTCCTCCCGGGGGGGAGAAAGACAGGATTAAGGCTTAACACTTCCATCAACAATGGAAGTGTTAAGTAACAATGGCGGTGTTAGGTAACAATGGAAGTGTTAAGTAACAATAAAAGTTTTAAGTAACAATGGAAGTGTCAACAATGGAAATCTTACGTAACAATGGAATTGTTAAGAGAAAGCGACGTGCGATACGCAGATGCAGTTTTTTCGTTTTTGCGGGAAATCGAACATATTTTTAGACCC
>NW_019390151.1:2404-5327 GCF_000671375.1 Centruroides sculpturatus
TGCAAGACGCAGATGCAGTTTTTTTCGTTTTTGCGGGAAATCGAACATATTTTTAGACCCATCTAAAAATTCTCTAATTAGTCTGGAAACAAGGGGACCCAATTCTTGCATTCTGTGAAAACGGGTAAGGTTGACTGTAACTTAATAATCTTAATCTTAGTTATCGTTACTTTCGCCCGAGCAACGCCGGGCCTACCTGCTAGTAAATTAATAACGTATTTTAAATAACTTCTTAATTTATTTCTGATTTAAAAGTCGTATTAAAAAATTATTAAAATGTACTTTCTAATTAAAACATAAGTTTAGAATTAAATATTTCGTTTTATTTACTTAGAAAGGCAATGAGTAAATATTAAATTCTTAAACAGTAATATAATTATTTATACTTAATTAAAATTTATATATAAAAGAAAATTACATGCTATTTATTTTTCTTTAATATTTAGCCTATATTTCTGTCTAAAAGTGCATTTATCATTATTAATTAACCCCTTAACGGGATTTATTTGAATTAACTTGAATTCATTCGTAAATGTTAGTAATTTTATATTCATAATCTTGTATTGCTTTATGTAAAAGTATTCATTTAACATAATTTCTGCTCTTCATTAATAATGATAAATGCACGTTTTAGACAGAATTATAAATATTAATGAAACATGAATTTCACATAAAAAGAAATAAATATTAAAGAAAAATAACATAATACGAAATAAATAGCATGTACAGCAATTTTTTTATATGTGATTTTTATTCAGAATGAATTTGGGGATTGATATTTGGGAAATAAAAGGGAATGGTTTGTATCTTCTGCAGGGCCAGACTTAATGACGATATTACTTGTTATTAACATTTACAATTTTGCATAAAACCCATCTCTGCACTCAAAATTAAGCTTTTTGTCATTTTATAATAGTTAAAAATATAAAAAACTTTTTATAAAATAAAAGATGGCGGCACCAAATGTTGCCGGGAAAGTTAAGTTACTAGGTGGCTGGATGTTTTTTAAATTAGAAAGTACATTCTAATAAGTCTTAATTAAATACGAATTTTAAAGCAGGAATAAATTAAGAGTTATTTAAAATACGTTATTAATTTATTAATAAATACATATTTAATAATTATTTATTTATTTTGTATAGCCAACCGCTCTGCATAATACGGGATCGAATTTAGGCAGACAACTCCCCAGGAATTTTTCATTCTAGTGTCCTATCCCTCACCACTTGGTCGTTCTTATTACGGACCTGACAAACTCCACTTCGACATGGGGAGTAAAAGATTGTCTTAGTACCTGAATTTAAGAAAACAAAATTAGAAAAGTTTGATATTTTTAATTAATTAGAATATAGTAGACTCCCTATAACACTGTAGATAATTCCGTGTTATATGAATTCTATGTTGTACGATTCACTTAGATTTTACGAATACGTGTGCCGAGCTGTTAACGGCTCACGTATTTGTAAAATCTAAGTGACTCGTACAACATGGAATTCATATAACACGGAATTATCTACAGTTTATAAGGGAGGTCTACTGTATTTTTAACGTGTGCTTTGATCGAAATTCAGTTTAAGGTAGAAAAAGAAATCAAAAGTGTTGCGGAAATAATAATTTAGACTATAACTTTAAATACGTAGTTCTATAAATGCAACATTTCTTTTGTTTTTATTCTTGTAAAGAACTTTTACATTTTTTTCTGATTTGAAAATTAATTTATTTGGATGTTTACTTATATGATCAAAATGAAAATTGTTTCAGGTAGATAATTCAATACAGTATATTTGATTTAAAAATTTAGAAAATGTTTTTATATAAAAAATAATAAATTTTATATCAAATTTTAATTATTTTTATTATAAAAATCCTATTATATTTACGTTTCTTCTGGCTATAATTTGAATTCGAATATTTATTTTTCAAAAGTATTACTTATAATTACCATAAATAGAAATGTCTAAAGAAATTAAATCTCTTTTGGGAAAATCTACAGTGTCTGCAATGGAAGATTATTATCAACTAGAAAAAACTTTGAAAGAGTTTATAGAAATACCATCAAAAAGCAAAAAGAGAAAACTTCAGTTTATAAAACCTTGATATGATTTTGCTTGTTATAAAGTAAAACAAACGAAATATAAGAGTTTATTAAAATATAGAAAATATGTTTTTTATAATAAATTAAGTCATTTTAATTTGTTAAAAGCTAAAAATTTTAAAACATTTTAAAAATTTGGAAACTCAATTATTAAGAAGAAAAAAGATGATAGTCTTTTTTGGACCACTATTTAAAAATTTCGAAGAAAATTTACAATTAATAGTGTTTATATTAATCATGAAACTTGGTCTTCTAAATCTCCAATGGTTCTTTACGGTCGATAATCTACTGCTTCTTTAATAGACTGTATAGAAAATATTTATAAATTTTAAAAATGAAGAATTAGATTGATTTTTTTATTAGAGAAAACTCAACAATTCAATTAATAAAATGAAACTAAATACATCACCTGGAGAAGATTTAATACCATTAAAGTTTTTAAAGCTTCTTCCTCCATTAGGAAAACCCACACAAACGGCCGTATATTTGAAACCCACACACGCTCCTTTATACATACCTTCATGGTCGAAAGACCCGTATAAATATAAATAAACTGCGTTTAAGGCACTTATCAAAAGGGCCTTCTTGTACTGCACCAATGTGCAAGACCGCAACAAGAAAACTGATAGAATTCAAAAGGTAGCAAGAAGTTTAGATTACAAAATGTCCACAATCAGAGGCCTTATCAAGAGCTACGGTAAACAAAAAACTACAACTACAACGTATTCAACAAGTTCACATACAATGAACAAACAAGGAAAGTAGCGAATGAGTTGGGAAAATACAAAACCGTAAAGATAATTTACAAACGAGCACCCAATATATATA
>NW_019390152.1:0-3596 GCF_000671375.1 Centruroides sculpturatus
CATGGCAATGCACAATAACAAGGAATTTCTAGAAATTCTCCCGCGGGGGGTGAGAGAGAGCATTAAGGCTTGACCCGAAGAACGGCTTTTACTTCACTATTTTAGATGCGATTTTTGGTTTTCAACTACGTTTAGTCTTCATTGAGTACTTAGGTGTATTAAATTGATAACATTTCAGACATTGTTATAAATATTTTTATTTATTTTGATTTTAAAAATGTTCGAACCGTTTTAAATTCGAATTTGTTATTGCATATTAGTTCGATTATAGAACGATTGTAAACACTCCAGAAAATTCATCAAAGTGAAAATAGTTCGTTTGATTCTGGGAAATTCTCTTTAGCCGTAGTTGTTATATAGACCTAACAATTACTATGGTTATTGAAATATTGAATGTAAATGGGGTTCGCTTGCAAAACCTCTGCGGACGAAGTCGCGGGTAACAGCTAGTCTAAACATATAAGAACTCTATTATGAAATGTTAAAATTATTGTTCTTACCGTTAGAAACGGCAGCAACAGATAAATTAGACAAGATTATCGGAAAGAAAATCAGAAAATTATTCATGCCTTTTAACGAAAAGCCAACACAATGACATATGGAAGATGTAAAAAAAATTTTTCTTATTTTAATATTAGAAAACCTTAAAGAAAATTGATATTTTAAATTTTTAATTGCATAGTAAACAATTTTAATAAAAAGCAAATTTAATTTAATATCAATATATATATACACTAAAAAAATTATCCGCGATATATTGTGCGTAGTATTAGTATAGGATTGACAGACTGTGCTAGTTTTGTAAAAGTTTAACAGTTTATAACACTTATTTTGGAGTTTGTCATTATTTTGAGGAAAAACGTCGAGCAGGGAGAAAAATACGACGAATTTTGGTATAATTCCAAAATTGCTTGAGAGATTCTGGGATAATTAGTATCCCAGAATCTCTCACGCCCCTCAAAACAACACCCTTCTTTGATGTCCCTTCGGATTTAATATATCACATGATTTAAGCAAAAGTTTCTGGAATTAGTTGCTTCCATTATTTATTCTTTATAACTAATATATTATTTAAAGTTTATATATTTTAATATTTATATAAGAAAATTAATAATTATATAATTTTCATATTTTAATTTTTTTTGTTATCGACAAAAATATTATTTAGATATTACAAGAAATAACGAAGAGTGTGCATTCCGTTGTGAATCAGAACGTGCTACTCGCTATTTCGTGTTTATCTATTCTTTTGCACTATACATACACAAATCTGTGTGTTCAATTAAACTCACATGCGATGGCGTATGTTTTGTTTAAATATACGACAACAACGATACTCTTTCTCTCTCTTATTGGCAATTTTCCACAGGAAAAATGCCTACTGGGCATCTCTCCATAGATAAGAAACTAATGGAAACTACATTTCATTTGTGACGTGACAAAAACAAGAAACAACTGTACGAAAATAACCCGTAAACCAGGCGAAATTTCCAGGCTAACTGTAACGGATAAAACTGCAGAACTCTGTTGATCGTGGATTTGTGTCACACCAAGAATCTATGTAAAGTTTTTCAGGTGTTTTTCACGTGTTTTACATATACATATTTCTCATAAAAATTTTAATATAAGACAGTTCGCTTATATGTTGCATTGCTGAAAACCTTTTCGATTAATCACGCAGAAAATATTTTAAGATATACAAAAAGACAACAGTTTATTTCGTTTCTTAAAAACAAACTATTTATAATTTTTATTTTCCGACTAATTGAATTATTAGTTTAATTAATTCGTACAGCGTTTAGACATTCTTTATGCCACGCTCATCCAATTTTTAATAATGTACAGATTAAATTTAAAATAAAAATACGTACTATTATGTGTAAGCAAATTAATGAAAATTTTTAAGAACTTCATTTAAATATATGTGCATTAAGTGAATAGTAAATTTGATAATTACCATTTGCTGCATAGAAAGTAACAAAACACGAATATATTAGAAATAATTCAAATATACGCATTTTGGTATAGAAGCTTTAGTTGTAGGCACTTTTAACATTGGAAACAAATAAAATGCGCNAGGTTGTCAGTAATGCAACGCATAAGCAAACTGTCTCATAATAGAATTTTGTATCAGAAACTGGAAATATGTATACGTAGAATACATGAAAAACACCTGAATTCATTTTAATTTTAGTCAGATCACGCAAACGAAATTGAATTTTTATAAAATTTAATTATAAAGTTAATTAAGTTAAAGTAAATTTTAAAAAGTTAAATTGATCGAAGAAATAAGACAACTCAACAATTGGGCACTCTGTCAATAGAGAATTTCTCCAGCAGAACATTTCACAAGAAACTTGAACTTTCTCATCTCATATATGTCGAAATGCGTTTAGCAAAAGTCTAGAACTCCAAATGGATAACACATTAATGAAGCACGAGCCTTCGACTAACCATCACTATTCACTAGATTTATCTACTCTTTTACTAGTGAGCTTTGCACGTGGAACATATTTAACACACACCATACAAATTTCGGAATTCTGAACTTATTTAAATAGTTGTTAGTCCACTCGGAATCAAAGGTTTATAGAAAGCAGAAAATACAAAATGAGCATTTCTCACTTTAACGAGAAATGTGTTGATGAAATTGTTATAGAAAGATTTATGTCAAGATTGTATCATGTTGGCATATTTCTAGACATGAAAGATAGAATAAGTTTGAGAGTTATTTTAAAGGAAAGTATCATACTAACTAGCTAATGAATTCGCTTTTTCCAATCCAATGCAAGTGAAGTGATAGCTGCAACAAAAAACATAAGATAAGCAAAGAGCAGGAGCTGTCGTCTATGAAAAGCATCAGCCCATGAAGACAGATGTCTGAGCAGACTCGTTAAAAAGACTTCGTTTTATGCATCTGAATATTATAAATAAGAGGATTTGTGATTGTCTTAAGTATTTTATTTATATAAAAAATACAGTATTGATTAAGATGACATTTATTCTAAGGATTGCCTTTCAATATGTTGGAGACAGAGGATCTAATCGGAAGACTATAGTCAATAGACAAGTGTAATTACAAATTTTAAAAAATTTAAACATAACTGACATAAGGCTTATTGGGCGATAGGTTTTATGATCGTTTTTGTAGATAGAGGAAGGAATGTGTTGGATAGAATCGGAGGAATATATTTTAAAATTTAGATAAAAGAGTACTCTCAGTTTTGTTCTAGAAAATGGAAGGTATATTTTCGACGGTCTAATTCTAAGAGGAGATATTACTTACGGCTGTCTGAATTTTATGGATAGAAAATATTGGTTATGTATTTCTGGCATAAATATCCCATTTCGAGGAGTAATATCTGAGTGGATGGTACCAAATAATATAAAATAAATGCGTATTAATTGTGTTTTAAGTCGTTGTCTTCATTGTAAATATGATCTTTGCCGACATAATATTTAGGAGTTTCAGTTTTTTAATTAGAAAATCTTCGTAGGAACTGCCGATTGGTCCAGGGGTTGCGAACATGGTCTTGAGTGATATCGTGTAAAAAATCTTTCCATTTAAGTTCTCTATTAGAGTAACATTGCTGTCA
>NW_019390153.1:0-3591 GCF_000671375.1 Centruroides sculpturatus
TATATATTTTCGTAATTTTTAAAATTTATTTCCGATTTATTTCCGAAAATGCTTTCTTTCGAAATTATAGCAATTTTAAAATTAGCTGCAATCAAATTAATAGCAAGCTATGATTTTGACGTGTTTCTAAATGTTCTTTAATACGGTGAATCGTTACTGTAATTCAGAGATGGCGGAGATTCATTTTATGTATGGCCGAGCTAACGGCAATATATCTGTTACTGTGAAAGACCGATATCTGGCGAATGTCAACATTCTCCTTTGAATGTCAGCATTCACACAGTCGTTTCGTGTATGTACGAAATATTTGCTAAATATCATTATTTCTCACTTACACTGGCAAATGTCGACATTCAGCTTGCACTGATGGTGAATGTTGAATAAAAATATCTTTATTACGTTAAGACAAAAATGCAGCTTTTTAATATGTCAAAATAGGAGAAAGCTTTAGTAACAGCACATGTAAATAAACTGTTGAACCTAAAAAGAACAGTACATTCTAAATCATTAAAGAAAATAATACAATAATAAACTTACACATAAATTATGTGATTAACGTTATACAATCTATTTATTGCAACAACTTAAACTGTTATGGCACTTTGAATTGCACAAGAGTCCCTTTTTTTACAACTACATTTATTCGTGGAACACTTCTTTTTTCAATGACAGCGTATATAGCCTTGCCCTCCACTTTTCGAATTAGCTGCAGCTGCTTCTCTCAGCAATATTTCTTGAGAAGAATCTCATCTCTCATCTATGGAAAGTGACTTTTCTTTACAAATTACGAACTAATTACATTACGTGATTACGATCTGTTAATTGTGTCTTTTATTCGCATATCGCCGATGCCTTACCGACGACCCCTCTCATCCTCCGCCACTCGACCTGACAAACCGATCCTCATCTCACGGGATCAAAAGAACAAAAACTCCATCCAGTGACAAAGTGGTTTCCACCAAACCGTTGACGGGAAAAGAGGTACGACCTTGTACTACCTCCGGCTACCCGCAAAGGATTCGGCGACAGACTGTCGCCTCTCTCTCGACATCGGCTTCTCAGGTGTCGTTTGGACCTCCACCAAAGCTTATCTGTGCTTGTCGACATATACCGGCGATTGTTCGAATGTATAATAATATAACCAAATATTCGGACTTTCACCAACGTATTTTGTATGTGTCGACATTCACCAGAGAATATCGACATTCTCTAATTTCGGTCTTTCACAATAACATATCAATACAATGTAGCACAACAACTGTACAGAGAACTTTTCTAACTACTGTAACTTAGGTCTGAAAATGTTTTCTTTCCATGTTTATATGGAATTTTTTTCATTTTTATGATCCGTAAAATACACTGTTAAAAGTTGACGAGAGCTTTCAAAACATCGTGTATTTACAGTATTCATCCGAGTCGATTATAAGAAATATTGAAAAGACGGGGTAATGAATAATAAAAATTTCTCATTTTCGGGTTTTGAGTCGATATAAATAATAATGTGTATTTAAGGGTTGTGTACAGTGCTCGTTTCTACTTTTAATTTTTTAGTAAGGTGTAAATTAAAAATACGTTGGGAGGAAAGACCATGTCTTAGTACAGAAATATTCAGGTGGATATCTCTTCTCTGTTCAATGTGGATCGTTGTCCGTGACTTCTGCTTTTCTCTAGTATTTGTATAATATTGCATATTAATCTATTTTACAAACAAATTTCATTTATTTTTCTTTAAATATTATTTTCTTATAAAAATAGATTTTAAAATTAATGAATTATAAGAAATAACTGAAATATAAATGAAAAAATCTATTTAAAATAAATTGAAATTAATATATATATTCCAAATTATTTAATTCACAAAATCATTCTAAATACTTGTAATTATGAATTTTTTGTGAATAATATTACTATAGATATATAATATATACTGTGTATAAATTTAGATAATTTGAAAGATGTATTTTTGCGGATAAATTTTAATTAAGAATTATACGGCTGTTTCCATTATACAATCTGTTATACAAATGCAGATTTATTACAATGGTTAAACATTTATACGGTTAAAATATTTAACAAAAATCAAATATGTTATTGTGATATCGTCACAGTGCCTGGATGTAACTTTTAATTATCTTTTAATTTAAAAATCAGGTGACTTCCAATTCACCGGAAGTTCATAATCTGGCCCGACCCCTACGCTTGCCATGTTTGGCAGAGGCACCAGCTGTCTATAAAACGGGAGACATAAGCAATAAAAAGGAGCAACATACATTATGCAAGAACCTTTAATTAAAACTAAATCGACGTCCAACAGCGCTCCCACAAGGGGCGCTGGTTGCACTCGGGCTAATTTGGCTTTAAAAACAAGGAATGTGGCTTTGGTAACACATGATGAATAACTACATAAAAATTGTTGCATGGACCATTGGCGTCCGCAGAGAGGAACAAACGAGCCCGTTTGCTCCTCTCTGCGGATCGATGTCTTCTCCTAAGATCGAGTAAAATATTCCACAAATTATAATTGTAAAACTGATGGATGTGTAAGTTACACTCTCGACCATGGAACGCTTTATCTGTCTTTTTTATATNAATCTGGCCCGACCCCTACGCTTGCCATGTTTGGCAGAGGCACCAGCTGTCTATAAAACGGGAGACATAAGCAATAAAAAGGAGCAACATACATTATGCAAGAACCTTTAATTAAAACTAAATCGACGTCCAACAGCGCTCCCACAAGGGGCGCTGGTTGCACTCGGGCTAATTTGGCTTTAAAAACAAGGAATGTGGCTTTGGTAACACATGATGAATAACTACATAAAAATTGTTGCATGGACCATTGGCGTCCGCAGAGAGGAACAAACGAGCCCGTTTGCTCCTCTCTGCGGATCGATGTCTTCTCCTGAGATCGAGTAAAATATTCCACAAATTATAATTGTAAAACTGATGGATGTGTAAGTTACACTCTCGACCATGGAACGCTTTATCTGTCTTTTTTGTTTTGATGCAATCCAGTAGACTATTTTATAATCTACTTGTGAAAAAATCTCTCAAAAAACTTTAATAATTAAATAAAAAATTATTGATGTAAATATTTGTCTGTAAGCTTTTCCTTCTCCTGGGAAATTTTCTACAATCCTCCATGCAATGGACAATAGCGAAATATCGTTTATTAGTTTATTTTTATACGAGTATTTACGAACTTTATAAACTAATGAACGTTCTGTAAATACTCGTATTTTTATACGAGTATTTACAGAACGTTCATTAGTTTATTTTTATACGAGTATTTTAGGCTAGAATGTCATGCATTTTCTGTTTGTTGATGGTGGAATTTCAGGCCCTTTTCGGGGTTAGGAAAAGGGCAACCCTGACGAAAGGAAGCACGTGTTCCAAGTGCCTCAATGTACGGGCCCTAATGTCTGGTCTCGATTTTCATCGAATTCCGTTCTTGAGATTAACGAAAGACGAACAGACGACAGTGAGAATGTATACGTTTGCAATCAAAAATTGCAGCAGAAAAAGATAACTCCTATAGTTTCATTTTTATCTTGTTTATCTCGATATTAGGGTCATTGATGAAAAAGAAGAGAA
>NW_019390154.1:0-3608 GCF_000671375.1 Centruroides sculpturatus
TGTCTGTAAAAAAGCAAGGTAAACTACAACACGGTTTCATCAGAATCAAACGAAATTACTAATATAGAAATGGCAGTTAACATTCGAAAAAGAAATTTCTCATGGTTTATTTTAATGTTTAGTTGGCTGAAGAGGAGCTAATGCCTGAAACGCGACTTGTAAATAGCGTCCCAACTGAATAAAGTGGTGAATAATCTGCAAAGTGTTAAATAATGTCACCGTAGTGTGTCTGTAAAAAAGCAAGATAAACTACAACACGGTTTCATCAGAATCAATCAAAAGAAATATTACAAATAAAAGGATGACAAAAATGTATGTATAAATTAATGCACCTTGAAACAATTGGACAGTTAAAAGTGAAATCTTGTCCAGATTCCACTTTTAACTATATACACCTGGGAATTGACTACAGTGTTCTGGCCTCAATCTGCAAATCGAACCAAAATTTTTTAGTGGGTCAGTTCTGGTGCCAAACTACCTCATACTAAATTAGAGCATTGAAATCCCAAACTCTTACGTGCTGCAATCAAAGGTGCAGTGTTGGTAAAACAACACTCGACTCCAACTCCTGATAATTTTAGTAGGCAGACTCCAGCAAAATTAAATACCAAGTCATTTTATGGGAGGCAGAAGCACTCAGAGAGGTACCTACTTTGAACTTGGAAAGGAGCCTGGGGTGTTTACCCAAATATTTTTATACTTAGTATTTTTAATATTTAACTTACATTAATATTTATTTGTATAAAAAAAATTAATTTTTAACAAAAATTTAATAAGATGATAAAGGGGGCAATAAAATTCTACATCCACATATATTCAATAGCATTTGCACTTCAATTTCACCCTTTCAGAAAAGTTACTCCAACTAAAAAGTGTGTGATCTAGCTAATTCAGCCCCTTGTTCAAAAAAGAAAAATATGTACTCTGATCAATTAGTCTGGCTCATTCAGAAAAATAGAGTATTTATTTAGAGCAGAGGTAATAAAGGAATAATTCAAAAATTTATCTTGTAAAAGCCTCTTCGAATTTTGATCAAATAAAAACTGTTTTACAACTATGAAAGAGTATATCCATTATTTTTTTACAGATTTTTTACACACTTTTTTTTATATGAAGCAACCAATACAAGAATTGTTTGAATTTTTGTGTTCTCTTGCAGAATCTGTTAAAAGCTTAAAAATATAGTCAGAGACCAACCTATATGCCTGCAAAGTTTAATTTATCTTGATGGTAAGATATTGAGAAAAATTAACAAAAGTATGCATTCAATTTCCCATAGGATACCAAGTCTGCCTGTGTGGGCTGGACACTTTGCTATTTGTGGCATTAGAATACATTATACTGTGTTTATAGAGAAAACAAAGGAATTCAAAATTTATTTGGCCTTTTGAGAACTTCTGTGAATGCAAAGAAATAAGATTACTATTATCTGTTTGTTTCTAATGTTTTAACAACTCAAATAAGCAAGAATTGTTGAAAAATAAAAAACAAAGTTTATCATAAAAGATGGCAAAAATTTATTACTTGAAAACAAGGGGTACCCTGGGGTCAATTCAAATTTAGCCTATTTCTTGTAAGAATTTAGCCTAAATTTTAATTTAGAAAGTTTCTAGAGATGTTTAAATATATTATGAATTACAAAATCATCAAAGTTTTAGATAATTTGTCTATTATAAATGGAAAAAGAAAAACCCAAGAAAAGTGAATGTATTTGAATGTAACTGAAAAGATCAATTAACGTTTGACAAGTGCATGCTTTGGCACAAACTTTACCCATAAACTTAATCTTTTGAACTTTAACATTGTATATTTTAGTATTTTAAAATTAGACCTAATTTTAAAATGCTGTTTGCATTATGACCCAGACAGAGATGTATTCTATTTGTATTCAAAGAATGATTTAAATTGGTTAAACAGTTTCAAAGGAGTTAACTGTCACATGCACGTCAAAGTTGTCATTAAAAGAGCAATATTTCACTCTACTGAATAAATGGCATTTCCATTGAAACTCCATACTGTTTAAAACTGCCATGTTATTCGGATTGAACACCAGTTCAGAGGACGGTGAATTGGTGTTCAATCCAAATAACGCAGCAGTTTTAAACAGTGTGGATTTTCAATAGAAATACCATTATATTCTTTGGGAAAAATTAACTCTGAGAAATTAATGATACCTTGCAGATATATAGACCAGACACTGTACTCTTAGAAAGTATATTTTTCAATTTTTAACATGTTCTACTAGGGATCACAAAAATTCAAACAATTGTTGTTTTGCTTATTTTATATAGTAAATACGCATGTAAAAATCTGTAAAAAATAACAAAATATAGCCTTTACATAATTCTATTATAATATTTATTTAATCAAAATCACAAAGGCTTTTCCAAATTATCCAAGAAAACTGCAGAAAGTTTTATAATTTTCACATCACAGCACATGCAATTTTGTGAGTTCATAGCTGAAATTTGGTGTAAAGTAGTTTGGGACCATGGTTGATCCACAAAAAAGTTTTGACTCAATTGAAAATTTAGGCAGGAACACCATAGACCAGTGTTTCTCAATGGGGGTGATATCGTCCCCATGTGGGCATTTTTCCATGTTCAGGGGGCAATTAGTAACAATTTATATTTTGGATGGCAAAAAACAATTTTCTGGACAATATAGTAAAACATTATATTAAGAATAATTAGATATTTTATTCATTATATCGTACAATAATTAAACAAATAACATTATACTAGTCAATAGTCTATTCAATGCAGTACGAATTTGGCATTAGCCCTGGCCCTCGGCATCAGAATTTTGAAGTAAAGGGGGCGATACTACATAACGGTTTTATTGAAGGAAGCGATACTACGTTGAAGGGGGCGATGATTCATAGAGGTTGAGAAACACTGCTATAGACCATAGTAATGATCTTTCACCAATATTTAAAAGGTGCATTAATTAAGATTTACTCCATGTTACCTATTTCAAAAATGACTGAAATTATTGGATTTACAATATATAATTAACTCAAAGACACCGAAATTCAATGAAGAACAGAATGACTTTAAACAGAGTTAAAAACATTAGTTCATTTAATAAATTTGTGTTCTTCACTGGATTTNACGTTGAAGGGGGGCGATGATTTGTAGAGGTTGAGAAACACTGCTATAGACCATAGTAATGATCTTTCACCAATATTTAAAAGGTGCATTAATTAAGATTTACTCCATGTTACCTATTTCAAAAATGACTGAAATTATTGGATTTACAATATATAATTAACTCAAAGACACCGAAATTCAATGAAGAACAGAATGACTTTAAACAGAGTTAAAAACATTAGTTCATTTAATAAATTTGTGTTCTTCACTGGATTTAGAGATTGTTGAGTTAATTATTTCAAAAACTTTTTATATAAATAACTAAGCCCATATTTATATAGTAACAATAAAGTATCTAAACACTTTTATTTTTAAATAAATAAAAATTTCAAAACTATCTGCTGAACATTATTTGATTATTATCCAATCTCCAAAATTTTTATTACATACCTCTTATTTTAACATTAAATCTTAACTGGAAAAAGTACTATTAATTAGGCTATGCTTAAATAGCCT
>NW_019390155.1:0-3587 GCF_000671375.1 Centruroides sculpturatus
AGCTGTTTTAAAGTAATAAAATATAAAATCTTGCATTATATTCTAACCAAATGGAATATTTTCACTCGACTGCAAGTCACGCTGTTTACCATTGTACATTTTTATGCAAATGTTTTCATTCCTTTTATTATAAACGTGTATCCTTATTTCTCTTATAATTGAAAATTTTCTATTTTATTATCGTACTTAAGGTTATAAAAATGTATCCTGAATTATTTACATTATATTAAACTGACAATAGATTCAAAAAAATCATCCCGAATAAAGTAAGTTAATACTTACATCCTGTGTTTAAATTTATTAAATACGTAATTAAAAATAGTTTTATATTTAAAAGTACCATTTTTAAAAGAAAGCAGTGAAAGGTATTTTTATAAAGATTATTTATTTGATATTACTCTTATTCTTTAGGTAAATTACTGTATATTTATGATTGTACAATACAGTAAGACCGAGTCGTTACCATAATATTTCCATAAGATAATGTTTTTTTGCTCACGAAACAGAAAAATAACGAAGTTTCTGCGTTACTTTCTTGTATTTGACTTGCATTTCTCGTTCTCTTTACTTAAAATGCATCAAATAAACAAAGTAAATGGCATCAGATGCTGTAAAGATCCGTTAAAAGATGTATTTATGGAGTAAGATCTAAGTTGAAAGAGCCGAAGATCAGATAAAATTTAACTGTTATTATATAAAATATCTAAATGTAGAACTGTACTGTGAATCTAAAAAAGGACGTTTTAATGCACTTAATATATATAATTTATAATGTATACATGTAACGTTATATTAATATAATAATTATTACATTTAATTACGTTACATAATAGAATGTTAATGCATACTTATCGTATAACATTAGTATTACAATACACTTGCTGTTTATATAATTCGGTTATTAATACTGTTTATGTAAACATTAGTAATATTATATACATAAATTTATTATTTATGTATCATATTTTTAGTTTAATTCGCATAACTTTCAATGTTGTATAATCTAAACTTATGGCCGTAGTTCTGAGATTTCTTTCCGTTAATTTTACATTATAGCAATTAACCTAAGTCATTAAAATGCAATTAACTTGTCATTTAATAACGGTTATTCTAGAAAAAAAAAAAGACATTTTGAATACGTCTTCAATGGGTAAAACCATTCCGCACATGGCTTATTGTAACAATAAATTAATGGCGNTAATTCGATTTTCCTCAGATTATCGTCACGATACGAAAATTCTTATTCGATTCAGAAAAAGATTTAACACGGATAATTTTGTAATAAATGTTTAGATATAATTTATAATGTATACATGTAACGTTATATTAATATAATAATTATTACATTTAATTACGTTACATAATAGAATGTTAATGCATACTTATCGTATAACATTAGTATTACAATACACTTGCTGTTTATATAATTCGGTTATTAATACTGTTTATGTAAACATTAGTAATATTATATACATAAATTTATTATTTATGTATCATATTTTTAGTTTAATTCGCATAACTTTCAATGTTGTATAATCTAAACTTATGGCCGTAGTTCTGAGATTTCTTTCCGTTAATTTTACATTATAGCAATTAACCTAAGTCATTAAAATGCAATTAACTTGTCATTTAATAACGGTTATTCTAGAAAAAAAAAAAGACATTTTGAATACGTCTTCAATGGGTAAAACCATTCCGCACATGGCTTATTGTAACAATAAATTAATGGCGGTCGCCTGCAATTTCAATATAGAATAGAAAATACTGGAGTGAATGTACCAAACGAAATTATAATTTATTATAATTCTCAAGAACATTTCTAAAATATATTTAAATTCTGTCGCTATCAGCGCGATTTTATCAACGTTACAGAAGTAATTAGGAATAGATCTGTGGCATCCATCTTGGGATTTCAATCGAAGAAATAAGAGAAATTGAATCGATTCCCTCTTTAGAGTTCGTGGTTAGAATATCAGAAATGCAATGAGGAAAGTAAATTGATTGCTTTCTCTCTTTTTGGCACTCAAATTATTATTACTCAGTTTCTTAAAAAAAAAACGATAGATGGTAAGTTGAGGAACCTCTCAGGAATTTCAAATTAATGACAAACTAAAATCATTTAGCATCGTAGAATCGATAACGATCATTTCATTATTAATTCATTATCAAAAAGCAATAGAAATTTTCAGGAGTATCAATATACAATTCTTTAAAAATTGCAACTATAAGCTAGTATCATGCGGAATCACGACACGAGAGAACGAACTGGACTTTTGAAGATTAATGAATTCTTATAATAATTCTACAAAAAACCGGTTTGAATTTAAAAGTAAGAGGTCACGCCATTTCGTGTTTTCGTGATCTCCAATATCCTACGCAATAAATAATTTTTGCTGAATACGAAATAACTTAGGTGTTAATGTGTTTTGTATACGCGAGAATTTTCGTCTTCACGTACACTACTATAACACAGTTGATTTTTCCGTTTTATATGAATTCCATGTTGTACGAGTCACTTAGATTTTACAAATACGTGTGCCGGGCTGTGAACAGTTCACGTATTTGTAAAATCTAAGTGACTCGTACAACATGAAATTCGTATAAAACGGAAAAATCAACAGTGTTATAGGGGGGTCGACTAATTTAAAAGTGTTGTAAGCAACGAGCTGTTGTTTAAACGGACTTAAGATAGAAATTACACGATTAACATGTTTTAGAAAGGAAAAAAATTATGTTAAGATTAATCACGTTTGTTCGAAATCGTTTCCTTTTTTTATTTAATCCGGATTTTATGATGTTTAAGATCGAAATGTTTGTCTTACTCGATCAGATATTGTCGAAAATCCTAATTGATTAAGGTTACAAAATTCTAATTAATTACAAGCTTTACTTGTCTCTTTTCGTTGTAATTTTTTTTTTTTTTAAATTATACTTTTAAAATAACAAGACGAACTTAAAGCTTTAACTAAATACGTTTGTGTTTATTTAACGATAATGAAGACTATGGCTTAATTTCACGTAAGGTCGATCAAGACGTAGAGCGAATGGAAGAAAAATATTCTAAAATAGAAACTTTGTGGTAAAGATGTACCATTTGGTGCTTTGATTTTTTTTTAATCTTTAGTAAAATTCTAACGGAAATATTAACAATACAAGTAGTCGTGATGGATATTGTAGGCTATGGTCACCATAACGTGTTTTGCTATTATCTTCATATTTTCAGGGAGAATTAAATGAATATATTCGTACTTAGTCAAGAAAATACTCAACAAATTGTGCTACAGATTTGAATAATAGAGAGGTTGCGGCCGACGTTTTCGCTGAACGTGTACGTCGGACGTTTTCGTACACGACGGCGCTGAACGTCCGACGTACACGTTCAGCGCCGTCTTCTTCTAAGCTTAGAAGTTCGACAATGGCGTATGAACGTCGAGCGTGATTCCACTGACGCCATTGTCGAACTTCTAGACTTACAAGAAGGCGGCCTGAACGTCCGACGTACACGTTTTCGCATTGAAAACGTCGGCCGCAACCTCTCTAATATAGAATTTATCTATAAATATTTTTACATTCCTGATGGGCAATAT
>NW_019390156.1:0-1891 GCF_000671375.1 Centruroides sculpturatus
ATAAAGATATATTACATAAAATAGTCAATATGAATTCAATAATCAATGAGTTTTATATAAAAAAAAAGGAAAGAAAATTGTATAAATGCATTAAGATATATGAGAAAGAAATAAACATTATTGGAAAGACATTAAGAACAGTTACAGAAAAACGTTTTTCTGTGATTATTTTTTAAGTTAGTAGAATTTCTTGAAAATTATGCTTTGATTGAATTATTTTGATATCCAAACTGTTTCTATTTAAATTCTTAAATAAAAAAATTTAAACATAGTAATGTAAAATCGATTATTATTATTTTTTCAAGTATTTACTCTGAATTACTTTTCTAGTTTAAAAAACAATTTAAAAAGCAAAACATGTTAATATTTTTCCTAGTTTTTGTGGAATTTTTAAAAATTTCTAATTGACTAATATGGACATAAATTCAGAATTTGTTATATATTAATAATAACCATCTTTAAATTTGTAAGTATTTCGTGTTTTAAATTTTCAGAATTTAAAAAATAATAATTTGCAAAAACTCTTCTTTGTTGGCTGTCATTAAAAAAAAAACGATCAACTTGTACTTAAATGAAAAAATACTTGTTTTTAACATAAAACAGTTCGGATAAATTAGTACATTCTTCGAAGTTTTTCGTATTTATGGGTTTTCAAGATATATAAAATGATTTCAATTCAATAATAAAACTTATTGACGGTTTGTTACAATGAATTATTGAAACAGATAAGAGAATGCATCTTACTAAAATTTTAAATAAAACTAATATCTAAAAGATCACAACTTTAGCTTTGATTTATATATACTTCAACCACTTATTTATTATTAATATAATTGAAAAGTCGATTTTAAGAGAGAGTAACAATGATTCATTGCTATATGACTTGAAGTGTCAGGTGATCCCCTATAAAAATACTGGCTACATGAGTCTCATTGAGTTTCTGATGTAAATATCGAACTGCTGGGTTCAAAAGTGACACTTGACAGTAGTAGCTTTAATGTCAATCGCTATTACGTAGTAGTGAAATATGAAGCACATCGGATTTTCAACCAACACATTTTCAACAGTCCATCAATAAAAATAATAACTTTACTGATGTTGTTATTAGGTAAAAAACTTAAATTTTAAAATTTGCAAATGATTTCGCTTGATCTTGTGCTTGAAGCTTCGTCTTATTTACATATAGAATGGAAGAGTTTTGTTCCATTCTATATGTAAATGTCTGACGAAGTTAGAAAAGATCAAGCGAAAATGTTCACAAGTTTTAAAATTAGAGAATTCAAACCTTGCTATCAGCATATAATTTTAATAGTAACCAGTGCTTTCGGTCTAATTTGGTAATCTTTAAGTTATCCTATCATTTGAATGGAGAGAATCTGACGATTCTCTAATGTAAATATTTGAATATCTAAATTAGATCGAAAATAATCGTTATTATTAAAATTACGTGCTAATAAAAAAAACATCACTGGATTCTTTAGGCTATATATTGTGAACTATATCTAGTTAATTACTTACATTTAAAATTAGTGCCTTTTTAACCTAGTAACATCGATAAAATAGATTACTTTTTTATTAATAAACCGATCGGTCAATACTACTACAGTAGAACCTCGATTATCCGCCCCCCGATCAACCGACCCCTCGGTTAACCGACCGTCCTAGTCGGCAAATTTCAAATGTCCGCTAGTGATGTGGCGCTACAATATTTGACTATGTCTTGGCTACTTTAATATTATTTTTACGTGTTTTAGCTGGCAACACTCATTCGACCATGAAAGGGAGCCAGTATTTAAACGAAGCTTAATTTTCTAATTTTTAACGATACAATAGCGACGATTATTATTTTAAAAAATTTTTGTTAGGCTTAACATCGATGAAAATTCAACGC
>NW_019390156.1:1926-4572 GCF_000671375.1 Centruroides sculpturatus
TACAATAGCGACGATTATTATTTTAAAAAATTTTTGTTAGGCTTAACATCGATGAAAATTCAACGCAAAATAGGTTAATAGCGATATACTAATATACTAATTACATGGGATATAATAATATACTACACTAATAATGGATTTTTTCATACTTTTCGGTTATCCGACTTTTCAATTATCCGACCAACCCCAGTCCCCAATTAGGGCGGATAATCGAGGTTCTACTGTAATTCATTTAATATTATTGGACATCTTATTTTTTATATTAAAATTTTATTATGGAAACATTTTATTTCGGAATCATTAATTCGGCTGCAATTTGAAAAAATTGTACATCCTTAAATTACCACTGTCGTCCGTCCGTCTGTCCTTTCGTAAACTCGAGAACGGAGTTAGATAGATGAGAGACGAGACTATACATGGAAACCTTATGGGCAGGAGGCCCCGATTAACTATATACGAACTTCCGATGCAAACCGAAAGTCATCTTATTTCAATTCAAAAATTTCCCTCGAAAAGTGTTAGATAGATGACCACCGGCATGACTATTGTTAAAGGAAAAGTACGGAAAGGTACCCGATGTACCGCGGTAATCTACTACTGATTTTGAGGTGGAGAGCATATATTTTAAATGAAATAAATTAAAAATATGATTAAAAATTGCAGTCTGGCATTGTGACGATGTCACAATAAATAATTGCTCGTTGCTATTTAGAAAATTTAGTAAAATTTTTACTTTCATGTTACTTTAGATAGACTGTCATTTTATGATGAGCTTTTATTTGTACAAAAAACGAACAAAAAATATGTCAGAATTTGTGACATTCTTTTATTCTTTTGGAAAAACGTCAAAAAGAAAATGTGGCGAAAATACATCATCGTCGTCTAGTCTTGAAGCTAATCTTGATTCACATAAAATGAAAGGAATTCACACGATTATGATAATAAATTTTTATATCCACTACATTACTATTATATTTGCTGGGGCTTCTAGTAATGCAAGTACAATTTATTTAAGTGAATTTTATAGCAGTGTAATTCAGCTTTTTTCTTTTTTTAACTAAATTTACGAAATTGAATCTTTATATATATTATATATATTTATTTTTTGTTCAAATTTTATTTTATATCAGTTTTTTGATATACAGTGTGTATATTAAGTTAGTTCTAAATAATAATTGAATAAAGTTTTTTTCGGTCATTTATAGAATCTATTTTACAAATGATTAATGCAGATATTTTTATACTTGTGTAAGTTATATATACCTATTTAGATAAAGATATATTACATAAAATAGTCAATATGAATTCAATAATCAATGAGTTTTATATAAAAAAAAAGGAAAGAAAATTGTATAAATGCATTAAGATATATGAGAAAGAAATAAACATTATTGGAAAGACATTAAGAACAGTTACAGAAAAACGTTTTTCTGTGATTATTTTTTAAGTTAGTAGAATTTCTTGAAAATTATGCTTTGATTGAATTATTTTGATATCCAAACTGTTTCTATTTAAATTCTTAAATAAAAAAATTTAAACATAGTAATGTAAAATCGATTATTATTATTTTTTCAAGTATTTACTCTGAATTACTTTTCTAGTTTAAAAAACAATTTAAAAAGCAAAACATGTTAATATTTTTCCTAGTTTTTGTGGAATTTTTAAAAATTTCTAATTGACTAATATGGACTAATATTGGCATATATATATTTATTTATAAATACTTATTTATTGTTTTTAATGTACAGTATCCATAAACATATTAAAAACAGAACATGTGTATTAATGAACATATAAGTAAATATGAATGATATAATACTAGATAAAAAGAATTAATTTTTTCATATAAATTTTATTTAAATAATTTAAGAAAATCTCATGGATTAATAGAATGATCAAAATCAAAGCTAAATAAGAAGCTCAGATGATTGAGTAAATGTTTAAAAACAATACAAATACTTTTAGTATAAAAATTTCATTTTCTGTAGAGCTTAAAATTTATATAACACTACATCAATAAAATAAAGTATTTAAAAGAAGTATTCATAATTTCTATAATCAAATTCTTAAAAAATTTAAACAATTTAATGTAGCCATATAATTACTATTTATTTATTATATACGAAATATCTTTGTATTTTAAAAATTTTGTACAAGACAAGTTTATTTCTAAAAATACTCTCCGAGTCGAGGATTCGTATGAAAAGCAACGATACAGTTTTTTTTTGAAACAGAAAAAAAATTACGTCCTTGCATTCATTTTCCTTTGGTCTCTTATCAAGTTTCTTGGACTGTTAACATGTTCAACATGCCAGTTGTGTAATCGTCTTGTCTAGAATCTTGTGTAGACTGTGTTTGTCCTGAATATTCTACACAAGATAAAAGATATAGAATAATCTTTTGCAAGCCGTCGATTTTTGTAGCGGCGTACAGTACATAAAATAGCGATGATTTAAGACTTGAGATATTGGAGGAAAATTGTTTTGGGAAAAAAAGATCTTTCATTAAAAGAAAAACCCTCTCTATCTATTTTCTTTTTGTAAATGTTTTAAATTAAACAATCGATAACGCACGCGAAATTTTCTTAGATTATGTTTTATTGATCATATTAAAAAGAATAGCTGTTTACTACATAAAAAAATCATA
>NW_019390157.1:0-663 GCF_000671375.1 Centruroides sculpturatus
TTTATACATTTCTTGTGAAAAAAACATTTCTTATTCAACGGCCATAAAAATTATTTCTATTAATGATGTCTCCAAAGTTCAGCAAATTTTTCACAAAAAATAACTTATTAGAAAACACACCTGCCATTTGGTGCGCTGCTCCATGACAAAAACAAGCTTAAGCAATGGCGTTGTCGAACGGTGCACACTCGGTAAATAATCCTACAATTTTTTATTTATAGCAGGGGTGTCCAACCTGCGGCCCGCGGGCCGCATGCGGCCCAAGGCAAGTTCCAATGCGGCCCAATAAACGTGTAAACAAAACCAAAAAATTTTATTTATTTATTTCAACGGCATAAATTCAAAAAAGAAGTTTCACAAACTTTATACATATTCTATTTTTCAGTGGAAAGGAAATATTTTCAAATACTTGGAAATGTGTGAATGAGGAAGAAATACTAAATAAAGCTGGAATTGTGACTCAAAGATTATAGTCCCAAATTCGGGGAAAGAAGAGAAAATCCGAAAGATGAAAAGTAGTGAGAAAGGTTAAATAAACCTTCTGTTATGCAAATATTGACCTTTAATTTTCCAACCTTCCTCACTTTATCTTTTGTCCTTTCTCTCTTTTCCCTCGTTTGGGTTTCTAATCCTTGAGTCCCAACTCCAGCTTTATTTAGTATT
>NW_019390157.1:1742-3621 GCF_000671375.1 Centruroides sculpturatus
TTTTATGCAAATTCTTAGCTGTTTCGCTAGACAACGCCAAATCCACCCCTACCGGCGAATTTAGGTACTATTTTTTTCCTTCGTGGAATCCCTTTCTTACGTCTTCTTTAGTCACTATCCCAGATATGGCGACAGTCCGGCTGTTATTGCTCTACAGATGTCTCTCAGTACCGTCAGTTTAAAAAACTAAAACAACTGTACTTTAAAATGGTGTAAAATGAGGGTTTTTATTAATTAGTGACCCAAATATAACAAATATTTGTGTTTTTAAATAAATTTTCGCTTGTCTTTTTTTTAATAAATGAATTTATCTATTTCTAAGTAAAAATTGAAAATGTCTGTATAAGTAATTTTTTTAAATATTCTTATTCATGATAAAGTTTTAATACTTATTATTATAATCAAAACATGTTAATCCTGAAATATACTTGTATATTGGGCCACAAATATAGGCCTATATAATATATACTTGTGGCCCAAAACTCCAAGACTTCATCCAATGTGGCCCAGAGAAACAAAAAGGTTGGACACCCCTGGTTTATAGCATAGTTTATACGGATTATTCCCAAAAAATTATACATGTTTTGGAAATGTTGAGTCGAATTAGTCTAGAATCAACTAATTTTATGGAAGAAAACCTTTCAAACAGCTGTAGTCTGTAAACTGCACATGTGCCAGGCTGTGATTGGCTCATGTATTTAAGGATTCCTACAACACGAAATTCTTATAAAGTGGAATGTATCTACCGCGTTATAGGGGGGTCGACTGTACTTCCAATTGGGTAATAGAGTGTCATGTGATCACTACAGGAAGTATTTTAAAAATTTGTTGTACAAGGGAAATGATGCAGCTATTTTCTTAAAATTTAACGTTTAATTTAATTTATTTTAAATTATACCACATGCCAAAATATTTAAAAATAAAACTTAAGGTAAATAATATCACTAAGCTGAAATTGATAAAACCTTTTTTAGAGCTAATAGCTAATATTTCCATAAATTAAGTAGATATTTTCCATTGGAACATAAAAATATAGACTTAATCAAAGTTTCATCAGGATTGGACAAAAATAGCAGAAGTTATAGGGAATTCACATACAAACAATGGCTTTTATATTATTAATATTCACTCCAATAAAGAATTTTCTATGTCTTTTTAATTATATTACATTTTATGATTGCTTTTCATATTCAATTTTTTATTTTTAGGATGTAAATAATATACATCACACTAATGATCATAAACATATAATTATTAAATAAGTTTAATTCCAACATTTATACTGATAATTTATTTCAATTTGAAATTAAATAATGTTAATTTTTAATGGTAATAGATTATGTCGGAATGAGTTTGTTTTATATATTTATAGCAAAACCACAATATACATTCTGAAGTATATAAAGGTTTTTTAAAATTTTAACATTTTTAAAAAGCAGTTGAAAATGTGTTAATAGCAAATTAATACAGTATTCGTTTGCTTTTAAATAGAGATATAGAAAGCAAATAATATATAAGCATACCTCTTCTTCTTCTTCAGATGATGATGATTCTGAGGAAGAATCTCTTAAACCGTCTTCTCCATATCGATCTTTAACTGAAATTAAGCAAAATTTAAACTATTAAAAGATGAATTAAAACAACGTGAATATACATTAGATGGGAACTAACGTTTTTGTAATTCTTCTTTTTCTCTCCATTTGGTATATTTTTTAGCATAATCTTCGTTAATACTCAATTCTTGCTCACATTCCGAAGATTCGTCCCCGATTAATGCTTCCATATTTACCAAATATTTCTTCTTCTTCTTCTAAAGTGTTTATATGGAGATTTTAGCTCAATATTACCAAATATTTCACATGTTCATATTCACATAAAC
>NW_019390158.1:0-4291 GCF_000671375.1 Centruroides sculpturatus
GATTATTCGGACGCCAAAAGTTGCTAGCTCATTTAGTTCACGAATAGACGTTATCCAGGGTGCACCACGAGGAGGCGAACTAGCTTTACACCCCTATTAACTATTAACTATTTATGAAAATGGTGTAAGTCCATTTACAGTCCGTAAATATATATTATTTTAGTTAAATTCGCCTAAAAGAAGTTTATATAATCAAATTTCATTGGATAAATTAGTAGAAACATTGCCAGACTCGATATAATTAATTTATATTTTTGAATTGACTAGCATGCTAACCTTTAATTTTCTCGAAACGAAAAAAAATGGACTTGCACCACTTTCAAAATAAACGGTACACATATCTCTGACTGAAGGAAATGTGCGATAACGAACTTTCTAAGGGAAATTCTATTTTTTTTTTTCCACGAAAAACGAAAACTTGTGTCAAATTTAAGTTAAATGCAAATTCCTTCTCACTTCCTGAGTTCAGTGACATTCCCTACACCAGTATTAAGAATACTGTTCATACTACTGCTTTCAGCCTTTGGCAGAGGGAATGGGAGAGTTAACACTGAAAGGATAACATTTTCCTTCATCCCCAACATTGAGACAAGACTTAATCTGAAGCATCTTTCCATCACATATATAAATACACAAATTTTTATCAGACAGCAACTTTGAAGCCAATCTTCACCGGTTTTGTCACAGAGACATTCGTTATGCGGTTGTAACAACACTTCAATACAAGACGTTCATCATTATATATTTGATTGTGATAACTTCAAACATAAACGAGAAACATTTCAAAGGACTACACTCCTCTGAGCACTCAACGGGCCATGCGGAATAGACAACTTCGTAACGAATCAAAAACTTTTTAAAAGTCTCATGGACTTCCTTGCTTCAACTGAAGTGTTGGAATCTGACTATCGATCATTACGACAGTAAGTGCATTTGTGTAGTGTAAACCAGTATTTCTCAACCTTTTTTGCTAATGTACCTATTAGCCCATTAGTTGTTTCTCAAGTACCCCTACATTTTTGTATGTAAATTTTATAATTACTGCGTTAGATGTATACAGCCCTTATAATTGAGTGCCATAAAAAAACTCTAACTAACTAGACCAGTGGTATAAATGAATACATTTCAGCTATCTATATATAATATACTTATCAAATAATAACACAAGAAGTGTTAACAATTTACAGCAAATTTTATAACGAAAGTTAGATGTACCCCTTCGATTTATGCTCGTACCCCTAGGGGTACATGTACCCCCAGTTGAGAACCACTACTATAGAGAATACTGATAAAAATAAGAAATCAAAGAATTATCAAATGGAACATTGGGAGCACTTACCAAACATTATGGGATAGATTGAAAGAACATTGGTATCAATCTTAATTAAAGGTTGTCTAAACACAATCTAGGCAGAAATCCTAATGACTAATAAAAATAAGAAGCAAAATGGGAAGAAGCAAAAGTCATACTTTCAATGTCAAACAAAATCTCACTAAGAATCGCAGGAGAGTTCATAATAGCTACAACCCTACTATAAACAACTGGAAAGAAAGGAATGACTTACAGACAAGGATGTGGATGTTAAAAACTGATACATNCCCCCCCGCGTTGGAATTTCGAAAAATCCTTTCTTAGTGTGCGTTTCCATGACGTACCCTAACTGTGTACCAAATTTCACCTCTTTAGGTTAAGCGGTTTGCTCTGGGCGATGATGAATCAGTGAATGAATGAGTGAGTCAGTCAGGACAAGCAATTTTATATATTTAGATAATGTTACATTTATATTTATATAATGTAATATTTGTATTTATATAAATGTTATATATCACTTACTGCCACTTATATAAGTAATTGTTACATAAAGTAAAATATTTTACTTTATATAACAATTACTTATGTATGTATGTTGAATTATGTATGAAATGGTATTTTGATGCAATATTTCCAGAAACGATATTTGGAATTTTAATTTGTTAACAAACACGACAATTAATTAATGTTTATCTATCGAATATAGAAACATTCTTATTAATTTAAAGTGCAGAATCTTTGTCTTTTTGAACTTTCTAGGCAGATAGACACTTATGTGAGGTTTGCCGATTAGGTGAAAAGTGTCAAGACAATCGAGCAATCAGCACTGTCGCGGGGGAGTTGAGAAACTCATTGAGACAGTCGGTCTAATAAATATAAAAATTTCTCTTACAACAAATCCTTAAAAATGCGTAACACCTATCCAAAGTCGAGAAACAAGTCCGTAACACAGAAAGTTCAACTGTTCTGACGGTACTTTTTCTTTCGGCGATGGCGGCGGTTAGACGTCGGCTCCATGTGCACAACAGTACTTGGACCGAGGTCTTCTACCTACAAGGTAGACTTTAGCGATTTTGATGGCACGGGAGGGTGAAGACAAGTCCTGTGAATAACTAATAAGCTCTAGTAGGAAAATTTCTTGATGGTAAGAATCTTGGAGAGGAGCACTGCGAACTAAGAATAAAAAACGTCACGTTATTTTTTCGCGCGATTTTTATAAGTTTCCTTTGAATCGCGCGGGATTTCGAAGTATCCGAGTTCGAATTAACGAGGATGCACAATTTGTCTGTATGAAGAAATATATCTTATAATTTTGATTATACGGTAATACTCGTGTTAGATACTTCAAAACATATAATGTTCAAAATTATATGACAATCAATTAAACAGGGTCATATCAGAAACGTTTCAAGTACATTCATTTTTGTATAATAAGTCTTTTAAAAGATTTTAATTCTAATATAATTTCTATACAAAACCTAAATCTAATAAATGCTTGTATTATATAAAATTTATATACAAACCTCACGCTAAATAAAATTTATTGCATTACATTGATAGAAAGAAAAATAATAAATGATATTTGAATTTACTTGATTAAATATCTATTTAACAAGAACAAATATTTGTATATTTGGATCTAATAATATATATATTATATTTTGACAGTTTCCTTAATTGATAAACATATAAATTCTATTTATACTTAATAGAATGGATATAGAATGAGATGAATATTTTACACGTGTTGTTCCATATTTCTAAATTGAAAATTCATCATTAGAACAGCTCATTTGTAAAATTGTTATTAATATCAATACAGTAATACCTCGACTTACGCTACCCCGACTTACGCGAAGTCGGAGTTACGCGATTTTCAAATCTCGTCGATTCGTCTTTTGCTTGAGCGCTACGCAACCCTTGATTACTCACTCCTCCCCACACTATTGTTCGGCTTACATGTTCGGATGTGTCGCACGGAATCGACACATAGCTACGATTTATTTTGTGTAATTTATTTCTGTGTTTGTTATATCTACTCGAGAGACTCTATGTGGTGATTTCTTGTAACCGTGAACGAATAAAAAGACCATATACGATTAACGAGAACATTTATTAGCTTACATACATTCGACTTGGATTTTACACAAATTGCGAAATTATACCCCGAATTACGCGAATTCGACTTACGCGGTTATCGCTCGGTCTCACCTATCGCGTAAGTTTGGGGTATCACTGTATATAAATTAATTTTAATTATGGAATTACATTAACTAAAACAACGTCATCTTTAGAATTTTTGAGTATTCTTCTTTCTTCTTTACTGGCTTNCACCTATCGCGTAAGTTTGGGGTATCACTGTATATAAATTAATTTTAATTATGGAATTACATTAACTAAAACAACGTCATCTTTAGAATTTTTGAGTATTCTTCTTTCTTCTTTACTGGCTTTTATGTACACATAACCAGGAAAAGTATTGGAATCGTTTTAAATGTGTCCCTATGAGTTCTTGGCGAATCGCAACGTTTTGTGACTTTTTAAATCCAAAAAAAAAATTTCAGAAGACAAAACAAAATTACATCAACATATACTGTACGTAGGTGTGTGTACGTTGACGTCCATTTTGCTTAATATCTCAGCATAAAGAAACGAAATTCGGCATGATGANTTTTGTGACTTTTTAAATCCAAAAAAAAAATTTCAGAAGACAAAACAAAATTACATCAACATATACTGTACGTAGGTGTGTGTACGTTGACGTCCATTTTGCTTAATATCTCAGCATAAAGAAACGAAATTCGGCATAATGAATTGTATATGAGGAACTTTGACGCTATTAAATTTTGGTTTGTTAATTAAGGTCAAGGGGGTGAAAAGATAATGGAGTGTCATATCTCATATTTCGAAAAAAGTAAAACTTAACTACACTTTTCTTAAAAACTATTCCCTACTGTAAAAATTAAGCTTTTCACCATT
>NW_019390159.1:0-3575 GCF_000671375.1 Centruroides sculpturatus
CCCCCCAAAATATAAATTGTTACTAATCGCCCCCTCAACATGGAAAAACGCCCACATGGGAACGATATCGTCCCCGTTGAGAAACACTGGTCTAGACTAAAAAAATTTCCGTGAAAATTGAAATTTTGGTCACCTAGGCAGACCCCATCCGGCTTAGGGCGTCCGGAGGAGAAATCTTGTCCCCGTATCTTTCTTTGTAAAGGAAGGAAAGGCCTCTAACGTTCTTTTCATTAATAAAAAAAAAGGACAGTTTTATATTCCGTTAAAAGTAACCTTCGTTTGGTAAAGGGACCCGTAGCTATTCCCCAGTTTTTTCCGTCCGACGATTATTTTTAAAAAATCTCCGTAAACGTTTGGAAACAATCAATCGTCGACTTTAAAGGCGGAATTTTATTTAACTGCGTAAAAATATAATTTTTTCCCGCACATCCGACGTCTTAAGGGACTAAATTTTCCGGGGGTGACGCTAAAATATCCCACGGCGGACGGAGACGGAAGCGGAGGTGTTCGACCGGCGACTTATTTCCCGACGGAGACGAAGAGGGAAGGGACCGGCCTTTACAACTTCAATTTTAAAAGATCAGAACGTTACCTGTCCGCACCACCCCTCGAAATAATTCCCATCGTTTACCGTTGTCACCTTCGACCCTTTCGTAGACCTCGGGCCATTTTAATGGCTATCTTTCCGTTACCTTTTTCTACCCGAGAGGAAATCTCCCAACTCTCTCTTTCTCAACAAATTCCACCTCTTTACCTCGGTACAAAAATCGTTTTCAATTGTCTGCCCGTTGGCACAATTATCTTCCGTTTCCCCCTACTCACGCTACAGAAATAATATGTTGATATGAAGTTAGTAAAAAGTTATGCCCCATCGCGTGAAATACCCGGTTTGACAATTAATCGTTTGTACCCGGTCGACGTAATTTACCAAAAGCGATAATTAATCCTTTACTTCCTCGGCTGTTATACTGTAATAGGGGGATAGTACGGCTGTCGATCAAATTTTCATCCCTGCTTGACCACCCTCCGGAACTCCAAACATAAGAAAAACCTTATGGCGTCCCGAATCACCCAAAATTTTCAAACTTGGCGGGATTATTTCTAAACCTATGTCGTCCTGTTAAATTTTGACGGTTAAAGTCGAGGATTGGTACGTGCCCTCTCCCGTGGGGGATGGACTTGACGAAAATTTTACTAGTTATTGGAATTTACCGTATCTTTAAATACTCTTTACCGTCCCCAAAATTACGCCCTTTTCTGTTTTATAATTAATAATATAAAAAAAGTATCTGGTAATGGATGGCGCTCGGCGAATTTTAACTTCCATCTAATGCGTCTTAGTGTTTTCTTAAACTTACAAATCTCTTATTTTAAGCCGCTGCCGGCCGACTAATGAAAACCGTAACGAATTTAGCAAATGGCCCTGTTGGCATTTCCAGTGCCACCGCATATCCGTAGCGATCAAAATTGTAAAAGATTTAAAAAGCGTTCGAGAGTTGGTTGGTGTAAAGGTTCTCTTTCCGCAGCGTTTTTTAGATGGAGTTATACTTTCATACCGCAATTGTGTGCCCTTTTTCTGATTTGATCCATTAAAGGTCGAGACGGATAGATAGATGAAGGAACAACGTCGTAAGCAAATCAAATTTTGGTTCAAACTTCGTTAAGTGGCGTCATCGCCTTGGAAAGTGCAAGAGGAGGAATTCGTCTGTCGTTATACGTTGTAGATTGTTTTAAAATAGATCAACTCGAAAAATTAAAGAAAAAAGGGGCTTTAGTCAGAACTAGTGTAACCAAATTAATTAGTAAAGTCGATAATCTAGTAGAAAGTGAAGATAGAGAGACAAACCCTTTTACTTGAGTCGAAAGGAAGTGTCACTGTGAACCTTAAATAAGGAAATCGAAGGTTTCATTACTAACCCAGCTGATTATGACAGTTAGATAGTCAATAGTGAAGAACAGGAGGCTGTAAATTTAAGATCCAATCTCGTGTGAAACGATTAGAAACAAATACTTCCAAGCATGATGGAACAAGTCGCCGAACTGGAAATAACTCCTCTAATATTAAATTGCCGGAGATACTCTTATCTAAATTGTCTGCAAGATATGAANCCGAACTGGAAATAACTCCTCTAATATTAAATTGCCGGAGATACTCTTATCTAAATTGTCTGCAAGATATGAAGGATGGAGTAACTTTAAAATGCAATTTAATAACAACATTTCGTCAAAAAACGATCAACTATCACCGAAACAAACTATGTTATTTGAAGGTTGCGCTAATAGGGAAGGCTGAAGGCTTAGAAACGCAATACAATTCGTTCGTTTCACTGTTTTAAGCTCTATAAGAAAGATACAAAAACAAAAAATTAATAGTGAAAACCCATGTCAATGAAATTCTGGACACTAAAGCTAGCTTACGAATCGGGAAAGGTTTGAGGAATTTCACAGATAGCGTCAATAAGAATATTCGAGCTCCACCAAGTTCTAGGATATGAAAGAATAAGCTTTCCGATATCTTAATTTTAAAGATTGTACTTCAGAAGTTGGATAAGGAAACTCTAAAACAGTATGAGTTCTAATGAGATTCCTAAGCTAAATAACTTGATTTCATTTTTGGAAAAACGTTCTCAAATTTTAGAAAATGTTAATAAGGCCACGTTAGTAAAAGCAGATGTTATCAAGATCAAATTAAATCAAAAAATCTGTTCTTGAAATGTAACAATCCTATGCCTTTTTACGTTTTATGTAAGCATAATCATCCTATTTATAATTGTGATTCTTTTTTGAGGTTGGAAACCTCTCAAAGAAACGATCTTGTGGCTAGAAACAACCTCTGTTTCAACTGCTTAACTGATCGCCATAAAGCATAAACTATCCAATTGCAACTCCAAGAACTCTTGTAATATATGCCGAAAGAGACATAATACATTACTCCACAGAAATAAAGAAATTGTGACTAGCTCTTAACTGTGTCCTCTTAAAGGAAATTCTCATCCTTTAAGACAACATATTCAATTCTTTTTTTGTCTATCTTAATACCGCTAGACATAACTGAGATTATATAAAAAATAGTATAATTACAAATATATAATTATAATATTTTACCATATATGAGATTAATTTGTTTTACATAAGCATACCACACACATGATACAGTTAACATCAATTGTACACTTACAACCAATCATGTATCACAAAATATAGGTGAAAAACATGAAATACAAAGACAAACAACAGACATCATATAGATTACATTTACCCATACAAGTAGTTGTGTAAGATCACTTCAGTTATGCCCATTTGCAGATCAGTTGAGACAATATGAGACAAGCTTAATTCTAATCAATGGATTGAAATAATCACATCAACCTTGCCTGGTGAAGAAAATCTTGGATCAGCTAACTGGCGTGGGATTTCTATCTTGCTAATATTTAAAGTGAAAACAAGGAGCAAATACATGATCTTTGGCACTATTATAAACTCTAGCATCTCAGAAAAGGATCCGCTGCCATTTATTATTGTAGCAGTCAACTTAGATTTGATCGTGGTTTTATTTACACTTACACTAGAAACTG
>NW_019390160.1:0-3577 GCF_000671375.1 Centruroides sculpturatus
ATTTTTATTAATTTTTTATTGACAAGACTATGTCTTGTTTATAAAATCGTACTGCCTGCTGTGTTACCAGCTTAGAGATATGAAGGAGTACATGTCAAAAGTTGCAATTTGGCACAAAGTATTAGGTGCCCAAATCATGCACGCATTAAAAAAACCGGACTTGTAGGTACTCAGGGAATCGAGAACCAAGTCAAAATAAAATTCAAAATGGCGACACTCTCTACAAACAGGCAGTGCGAGATCTGCGCATGCGTTGCTCGTTGGAAAGTTGGAAATGCAACAAGGGTATGCTAATGAAAAAAAGGTTGGGAACCGCTGTTCTAATAGATTAAGCGTCGTATTTAGTAAATTTTATTCAAACATTTTTATGTAAGTAATCATTTGTGAAGATGACGAACCAAATACGGTTGAATCTCGGTACTTGAATTGTTCCCAACTCAAACAATTCGGTATTCGAGCACAAATTTTAGAAAAAATTGCTCGGTACGCGACTAAACAAACGCGACCCGCTAGGATAAATTATTGATTAATAACATATTTTTATTTTGTCATTCAAAGAAAAATATGATAATAATTTAAAAAATGAAGACATTGCTAATATATCTGATAAAGGTAAAAAAGCTCAGATGAGGACGATACTTCGTAAAAAACGCATTCGTTTAACTAAAATTAATATTAAATGTATGTTTTATTGTGCGTCTTAATTAATAACTGATTGAAAATAAAGTATTTACTGCTTTAATAATTTTATTTCTCTTAGTAACGAAAAAGAATAGTGTACTTTTGTTAACGTTTTAAACCTAACCCCATGTTTTGTATTACAGTAGTCTTTTGTTTTTCGTAAAGCACAGATTTGCATAACATGACACTTTTTTGGAACGTATATCATGTGTTATATGAGAAATACCTGTATGTTATTAAATAAAACATCTTTCTACAAGCAATAATAATTCATAAGGTCTCAAAAGTAAGTGGTTATGGAATAAATTGAGATAACTTCGTAACTACTATTTGTATTTATATTCATTATTACAAAAATTACCTTTCCTTGTTTTACAATAATAATTGTTATTGGTAACTATCACTTATCAAGAAAAATATATTTCTGTTTTACTTCTAATTATTTCGTATAAAATTATCATGTAAGATTATCCGTAATTTATATAATAATTATGTTTCTTCTGTTACATATTCTAGCAGCAAAAAGATGAATCAGAACATTTTTTTAAAAGAACTAAATTCATCTCAAGTCAAACTTCTTTTTAAAATTATCTTCAAAACGTAGAAAAAATCTTATATTTAGAGTTAATATAAATTATTTAAAGATAGGAACAACTCAGCTATCATCTTGTTTGCTTAAAATTTCCAAATGCTTAAATTAATGTTTTAAATAAATATGACAGGTTTCATATTAACTGTTTGAATATAGAATCTTATAATTTGCACATTATAAATTAAATCATGAAATAAATAACTCTTTCATGAAGTAAAGGAAAGGTATAGTTTGTTATTTACGGTTCTGCTATTTCCGTATTCTTTAAAAGCTTTATTATAATTTTATTATTATAAGAAAACTTATATGTTAGAAAATGACTTACCGAATTAATAAAATTTGAAACAACCATAGTACCATAAATTGTCCAGAAAACCAAATTAATCGTTCCTATATTAAACATCCATTGAATATTTGGCATTAAAGTGCTGAAAACAGTATTATATATGAAGATACAAACTGTAAGAGTAACACCACCGTATACTACAGCGAATATTTCTTTCNGATCATGAATTCGTTACAGTTAATTTTTGCCACATACAATTGTTCGGAAAGAGCATCTAATCTCGACTTCGTTGCGAAAAATCCTATAATTACTATTATAATAACTGAGAACAAGAGACTTATCTCATATACAGTACAAATATTTAAAGTAATCGCACATCCAATACCTCTCAAAACAGTGGAATCGGCTTCAATTTCATTTGCTAAAAATATTGATGTAAAGAACACTGCGACAATTACTAACACGAGGAAGCATGGCCCCAGAATAGCAAGCGTGCAGTTTTCAAAGCGTAACAATCTTTTTTGGTCATCACTGTTACTTGATAATGCAAGATCTAAAGTTATTCTTCGTCTTTTGACTACAAAATATGTTACAATCGAACCAGATGAAAATAAAATGTATATGATATAAACAAAAGGTTGATTATTACCTTCAGCCAGAGTTTTCTTGGGAACACAATGAAAAATATTCTTATCTTTTTCGTTGAATAAATTACCAATTAGAATACAGAAATGAATAATAAATATTAGCTGAATAATCACTGAATATATTTTCATCATTATTGTTTTCGATTTACTTATAGGATGGCATTTACAAGGAAGGAAAATAATTCCTCCCATCACATCTAAGATTACAAAAGTCGATTTGAAAAGACAATAAGTACAGTTATTGGCCATTTTGAAAACGAAGTGCTTAAATTAATATCAATTTCAAGGAAATAGATTTAAACCTCTGTCAAAGTACTTCAGGGTAAGAATGATATTCTGGTTCAACATCAAACTTAAAGCTAATATGATTATTGTATTGCGAAACAAATGAGAAGTATTAAGTTATATTTATTATAGCATTTAACATATTTCAAAATAACTAACATTTATATTGCACATTCTTTAAAAGCAAATAGTCTAAACATTAAATAAATTCGAATAAGAATTTTAAAAATTTAATAATACAGTAAATAGTATTAGTGTAATAGAATTCGAATGGCGTTAACTTTTGATGTAAGTTATAATAATCAGTGAAAATCAATCTATAAATCCATCTGAAAATTCTAAATATTTATTTAAAAATTTTTGGATAGGAGAATATCACATTTCTCAAATTCGAACATTATTCAGATCTGGAATGTTTGAATACTCGGTATACTTAGCGATCTTATTAACTAAATAAGTTATATAAGATAATTATTTAATATTTATTATGTAATTTGTTTTCTTTATTTCAAAGTATTAATTAATAAATTAATAAAAAAATGACAAAAAAAAACAATTTACTAAATTTTAAAAAATGAAACTTTAAACTTTTAATTTTCAGTTTTATAAGAAATTTATTTAAGTAGTATTATATCAATTACAGAGTATTCAAGATCACTAATCGAGAATATTTTCTAATATTCAAGTATGAGAATATTCACGAATACGGTTTGGTCATTTTGACAGCTGTTAGTCAACTGGTTAAGAGGACGACATACTGCTCTGGGACACGGGATAGTTTTTTTTTACAGTTAGTTAGTTATTTTATTAAAGCACACATGCGTACATAATCAGCACCGCTAGGCATAGCTGAAGATAAGGTACATGAATACAAGTTACGGGAGAGCAATATATGTATATAATTATACACTTACAAAATAAAATAAGAGATCACATGGTAGCAGAGTATAACATTAAAACGTAAGACCTACAATAATGTGCAGTAGAGTACATGCAAATTGTGTTGACACGGGATAATTAGTATTGGTTAAAGTCCAGATACGTATACCGTCATTGCGGCTCATCTCTGATTCCAGCAAACAAAAG
>NW_019390161.1:0-3556 GCF_000671375.1 Centruroides sculpturatus
CCTTATTTTGTAATTATGGATATTGTTATCACTTGTTCAATCTGTGATCTAACATATAAAACTCTTTTATTAATTGCTTTATTCTATTCATTTAACTTGCATTCTATTATTTTCAGAGTCAATTCACGAACTTGCAATAATTTATAGTCATATTGATTTTTACTTCAAGGATTTGCTTCTCACAACCAAACAAATCAATAAGAGATGGATTTATCATGTAAACAATTCTTAATACATAGTCTGGCAATTTGATAATGAGACAGGATTTAAAAAATATATAAATAAATAATGTAAAAAATATTTGAGGAAACTGGATATACTCTACAAAATATATATTTCTCTTATATTGATACAGCAAGTGATTTAGTCATTCATCCACACAGCAAGTGATTTAGTCATTCAATTTTTGCATGATCTTTTTTGATATGGCATTGAGAGTGGAGGTTATAACCTCTGGATGATTTTGATATTATAAAAATTTTTATTTTTTTCAGATATACTTTCAATTTCAGAAATTCAAAATAGTTGTAGAAAGACATGTCTGCATAATATAGTGGATATTTGAGTGCACAAACTTGTTTTTAGGAATATTTGAACTGAAACAATAATTAGGTCTGACACAGGAACAATTCACTTTAACAATTATTGCAAAATGTCCAAATAATAATTGCCAGTGATAGGTTCATCTTCTAGAACAAAATATGTTTGCTATCAATAAGTTCTTCATTGCAAATTGAAATTGGATGTCCTATCATTTTATCATCTTCCAAGTCTTTCTTTCCATTAATCTGAGTGTCAGGTATAAAATATGAACCTTTATTAGTTTCGGTTCTAATGTGTTTACCAGTAGAGCTGATACACAATGGAGTCTTACCAAGATAACTTATTGAAGATCTTTATCAGTTGCTTGGTGACCTACAAAGATATGTTACCAACATCTATTTCTGTATGAGCTATGTGATACTGAAATGTCAATACAAGTGGTGTGGGTTTATCATACCTTCTGTTGTAGGCTATCATATATTATAACCACATTTCACTACTGTATTTTTGAGAGTTAACTAGATAGCCAGACATTCAGGGAGCCAGACATTCATTGAGGAGATAGCCAGACATTCAGGTCTTCAATTCAAATGAAACTTGGTGACTACATAGCCCTAAACACAAACAGCTCCTTGTCTGAGTAATAGGACCCACTTCTTAAGTGTTTCTTAAAGACAGGTTTCTGAAAATTGACCGTTTATCTTATAAGTCTTTGGAAGTTTTAATCTTTGTAATGCTTATGTTGTTTGTTACACTTCAAATATAACAATACAATCATATCTGAAAATAAATATGAAGAAATAAAAATTTTATTTAACCATATACAAGAGTTAAATCTGCAGAGACTTCATTTTCTGTTTAGAGAAAGTGATGTCATGATTTTTTAATCACTTATTATTATTATTATGTTGGGTTTTGTGAGTTATACTTGGTTTACACCGGTGGCTGTGTATTATGCTGGACCAGACATAGCAAGGCATAGCAACCAAAACAAAACCAAAATTAAACAAGTAAAACAGCAAAACCGTATTTGGGACAAGACTATGTCTTGGAGATGGAATCACTTTGATTCTCAAGGCACGTCTTGTTCTCATTCTCCTATCTTCTTTGATATCGCTGCTTTTGGGCGCGATCGTTAAAACTTTGCCTGCCTCGACCACAAGCTTGCCCATGAGCCATTTTCGGTGAATGTTCTGTTGGTAAAAATTTACTAAGAAACTGATAATTTACTTAATTTGTATCGGCAGCATGATATTTACAATAGCATTGATATATAATATAAATCCAAGATCGCACAGCTGTCGACTTGAAAGGTCAATTAATGTGAAGTGAAAAAATGTTTCTCCTACCTTGTCCCTGATGTCCATGTTGACCTCGACCACATGTTCTGTGCCTTTTGTTCTGTCATTAAAAATTTACTAAAAAACTGATAATTTACTTAATTTGTATCGGCAGAGTGATATTTACAACAGTGTCGATACATAATATAAATCCAAGATCAGCACGGCTGTCGAATCGAAAGGTAGTAAAAAGATGTCTCTCCTCGTTAGAGTTTCAGAGTTCAGTTCTTAGAATGACTGCAGGTGGTACTCTCCCCTACTTGATTTCAGTGGGGTGAGGTGGCTGTTTTGTCTGTTTTTAGAAGAGGGTCGCCATTTTGGATTTTATTTTGACTCGATTCTCGGTCCCCTGACTATCTACAAGTCTGGATTTTTTATGCGCAAATGATTTGGGCACCTAATACTCTGTGCCAAATATCAACTCTCTACATCTACTCCTTCATACCTCTATGCTGATAAGAACACGAGGCAGTACGATTTTATAAACAAGACATAGTCTTGTCAATAAGTGTGTCAGTGTCAATGTCTGTATTCAGGAATTTCCTAACAATATGGCATGTATTCAATATAGTGGCCTTCTGTAGTGTGATATTATTATTATTATTATTATTACTATTACTATAGCATTGTTGTCAAAATATTAAGTAGTGTGACAGTAGTGAAGCAGGATTTTGAGAATATGGGTGCTGTTCAAGGCAGATTCAGGAGGGATTAAGACATTCTTTTTTTTTAGAATGCTACTCAGTTATCTTAAAATTAATTTAGTTACCCAATCTTACCTAAGTGAAGTCATGTAATATCTATTGTTGTATTTTATTTTTATTTTAAAGTAAGAAAACTGATTGCTTTGGTATCAATAATATGGTGCAGCACTTATAAGCGGTCTCCTGGATAAGCCAATTTAGATTTTTGGATAATATATTAATGATAGAAAAAATTTCTTTCTTGATTTAAAAACTTACTGATTTTATACACAAATAATATTTCAGCCTTCTGTAATGCAATCTGTTTATATAAATCAAATATTATAAGTATTATTCAAAGATAGCATAAAAAAAATGTGTCATCAAAATATATGCATCATATTTTGTGATAAATTTAAACAAATTTATCATAAAGTCTAATAGTAAAATATTTAAATGTAGAATTTTTATTATTTATTTATTAAACAATTATTTTAATTAATATGTTTTATGTTTTAGCTTGTGTTAACTGTGTTCGTTGGTCTGGTAGTGGGAAATATTTAGCATCAGGTGGTGACGATAAAACAATCATGATTTGGCAAACAGGAAGGTAAAAATTTTTATTCAAAGTTATTTTACTAAAATAGTAATACAATTTGATTATTTCTTTAGATATATCAATAACATAATTAATAATGAAAATAAAGAAAGGTTTAACTGATTCAGAGGTAAAGAACCTATGGCCTTCAGGTTTATAGCTTGATTTGATAAAACAAAATGTTGTAAGTTTAATTCATAAATAATGAATTTTGAGCTATGAAAGTACATTTTCTGTTTTTTTACAGTTGCAACTACATTAATATTATAATTTGTGATAACATGTAATTGTTTTACATAAATATATTAAACTTATAACAGCTACTCAAAAATTCCACAAATAAGCAAACGTTGATTAGAAAACAGCTACTCAAAAATTCCACAAATAAGCAA
>NW_019390162.1:0-3567 GCF_000671375.1 Centruroides sculpturatus
ATTATAATTTGTCTTTTTGAAATACCTGATTTTTATTTTCAATATGAAATATTTATCACATATACGTACAGTTTTAATAAAAGTGGAATGGTTAATTACGCATTCGCTATTTTTATCTATTCAAGAAAGAAGAAAATTCTGAAAACTAGAATTCTGTTAAGTTAAGGAATTTTTCTAAGACATTGAATATCACCGAGTTTATTTTTAAAAATCTTTTTTGAAATAGGGAATATTGTAGTTATTTATGTAAAAATTTATAAATATATAACTATTTCTTAACACAGATAATGTTAAAATGGACATTTAAACATTCAAATTTAAGTTAGTAATTTTGTTTCCAATAGATACGGTGCTAGATTTAAGAGATAGTCTCGAAATCTACATAAAACAAGGTCCCCACAGATTTACTTACATTTTCCTACTTCACAAAAGCATTTTTTAGTACATGAAAAAATTTTAATATTCCCTTTTCCAGACAGGAAATATTAAAGATTTTCGACTATTGAAAATATCTATCAGAGACTTTTATATGATACATTTCACAAAATTACACTTTACAATTTACAGTAAAAAATATAAAATGATATAAAATAATCCGCATAATTTTCGCGAAATTAATAAGTAAATATATACGTGTAAAAATGGATATTTAATAGAAGAACTTTCAAAAATCTAACAAAATATGAAAATAAAATATCAGTTCTTTATAATATATTCCAATATAATTAAATCATATTTTATTTCAATTAAAGAAGATGAGGTTGTCTTGCTCTATTTTGATGATCACACGACACTGTCAAAAATATATACATTTATTTCGTTAAATTATTTTATTTTATTCAAGAGCAGAATTCAAGAAAACGACACCAGAAAATGATATATTTGGAGCAAAAGATTATTTATTTTAGTACAAATATTAAGATAGATAGCCTATCACGTAATCGTATACAATCTCTTCACTCCATTCAAGTCAATATTTATTTCAGTTTTTTTTTGTTGTTGTTTTTTATTTGAATAAGTGCTATATAGAGATGCAAATATTTTTTTCCAATAAAATATATTAATTAATANGGGGGGCCGATTTTGTTCACTCAGTTTGAAGTTTAACGCTTGTGTCTTTTGTCGAAAATTTCCGAAATTTTGCAGGGAGGTTTGTTTATTAGAGGAATTAGTGCTATTAAATTTTGGAGGTTAAAGGTCGAGGTAATGGGCGGTAAAGGGGTCGTGTGCCATATCCCGAGTAGGATCTCGCTTAATGATTTTACTCATTAGCCTTTACACTTTTTTTAATTTTTATAAAACTCATGCCTATCCTTAAAATTAAGCTTTTTTGTCATTTTTATAATAATTAATTATATAAAATGTCTTTTAAAATAAAATATTATAACAGATGGCGCCACACGCAGTTTTAAATGATGCCGGAAAAGTTAAGCAACTCGTTGCTAAAATTTTTTGTTCAGATATAGCTTGGTATTTATTTCACATCATTTTTAGGAAAATAATTAATAATTTTTAAATAATAAAATAAAATGTTTTAAGCTTTATATCTCTGAAATTTTTGATTTTCAGGGTTAAATCTTATATACATTAGTTTTACTCATTTGAAATTAACGGTCGAATTGCATTGAAAATGATAATTTTATTATGCCGAAAACACCGAGAAGTTTTGTTGGAATAAAAATTTCCAACAAAGATACCGAAGCAACATAAAATATTGGCTTTATTAATCAAAATCAAACTCTTTCATTTGTTAATAAACTTCGTAGCCATGTTAAATCGATATAAATGGACGAAATTCTTTAAAAATACAGATATATAGGAAAACAGTAAAAACAGATTCAATTATAAACGGATTAAGCAACAATTTAGGACAGTTGCCTTCATTATCGACATATTCCAAATCGTTTTATAAATTCATACCTATTTTTTTAAATCTGATAAATAAAAATATGAAATTTGTCTGTTTTCTATATTTTATGTACTAAATACAGAAAAATGAAAAGTTTACCGGATTAAATTATCAGGTAATGCATAGTAAATTTAAATAATTTTAAATTCAAAACGTTGTATTTATAGCTATGTATGGCCTTCAAATACTTCGCTAAACATCTTGATTGCATTGTATTTTTATTTTTATTATTATTATTAAAATAAAATGCTTATTAAACTCTGTTATTTAACTTGCTTTGTATCGTCCTGAAATCTTGCAACTCGTATTTCATCCACTTCTAATCAAAATAGAAATCTGAAACTGTGAGAATATGTGACAATGAATTTTAATAATGTTTCAAGGGGTAGCCCCACTCCAAAATCCAGTAAACACAACTAAATATAGAATATAATCATGATGGGTGTGTGTGAATGAACTGTAGTGATGTACAATATTTGGTAGGGTGGTTATACCCCACAATCCTAACCCAATCTGAAAAAAAAAATTAATAAATGCGTTTTTAGAACAATTTTTAAATATATTAAAATGTAGTTTTAATAGTAACGTAAAAATGTTTTTGTAAATAATAAGAATCATTTTAACTACGCACTATGAAGCCATAAACGTTAAATTTTCCATTAAAATCACTGTATCTATAAATCTGACGTTGGAAAAAAGATATTTAACAATATAGACATTTAATCTAGAAATTCCTTTGTCCACTTTGAACTTTCTTGTGAACTAGATCTTGTTATATCGAGGGAAGAGAATCACACAATTTCAAATTAAAACACCTTTGTGTGATTCTTTTCCCTCGGTATAACAAGTTCACAAGAAAGTCCAAAGTGGACAATGGCAAGATAAAATAAAAATTAATAAAAATAAGTAAAAAATCTAAAATTTTAATAGAAATATCTTTTAATATTTATTTGAAATTAAATCTTCCAAATATAAAATAAGTAATATCTGCTGAAAATCAAGAATACACTAAAAACCTTTGACGGCATCACCTTTCATTAGAAGCTACTCAACTGTCGTTAAAAAGGCAGTGTTAAAAATATCCGAAACACAACACTTGGCATCTTGTTTCATGCCTGGCCACAGCTGGAACTATCGAAGCAATCACAAGTGTTATGTTTGAAATATTTTAAACAGACATTTTTAACGAACGACTGAGTAGCTTCTAATGAGAGGTTGACGCTGTCAAAGGTTTTTAGTGTGTTCCTGATTTTCAGTGCATATTACGGCTAGTCTTATTTTCGGAATTTTTAATTTCAAATAAACTAAAAATATATATTTTTTTTATAATTACACAGAAAAATAAATATATAACGTTGTATTTAAATATGTTTCATACCTATTGAATAAGTAAGTTAAATCTTCGAAATACTTTGTATGTATTAAACGGTTGTTTACTTTATTTACAATCTTATCTTTTGGGCTGCAATTTGAAAAAATTGTAGAACTATAAATTCCCATTGTTGTCCGTCCGTCTGTCTATCCTTTCTTAATATCGAGAACAGAGTTAGATAGATGAAAGACGAGACCAGATATGAAAAGCTTGGGAGCAGGAGGCCCAATATACGAACTTTCAATGCAAACCGGAAGTCGTGTTATTTCAGTTCAGGAATTTCCCT
>NW_019390163.1:0-3299 GCF_000671375.1 Centruroides sculpturatus
TATGGAAATTTCGTCGACTTCAACCGATTTTCATCGGCCAATAATTCAATAGAGTATAAATTAAAGGTAAATTTTTCGATATTTCTCATAGTTTAAGCGCAATTTTTAACAGTGAAATAAGTTTCTGAAGAATTTTTCAGATGTTAAATTTCATGAAACGGTTTGGGAAGATTCCGATTGGAATCTCATTTGGTGGATGCTTTTATGCAAAAAAAGATTTTCCTATAAAAGTAAGAAATAATTTAGTTTGAAATATAATTTTAAAACCAATATCCTGAAATTAAACTTATAATCATAAACTGATTCATGCTTATTTCACGGTATTGAGGCATCTTGCAAGAGATCATTTACTTTGCAACATGCTTCAAACCGGACCCAGGAAATGTTTAAAAGAGAGTGCAATACAAAGAATGTGCTTAAAATCTTAAGGAATGGGATGCACAAATAAAACGAAATTTTACGAAATGAGATGAAATTCTAGAGAATAGTGTAAAATCCCGTAACCCCTCTAGTTCAGCTCGTAGAGGACCGTGTTAAAGTTTTGCACATTCTAAATTATAAGTAATCAGAAGTAGTCAAATAGACTATCATTGCATGGATCCTTGAAACCGGTTACACTATTAAATAAAAACGCTACAATTCAAAGTTGATCACCAACACGTTGCTTAGAATCTACATTTAAAAACGTACTTGATATAGTTCTGTGTTTTTATTCATGAGAAAAATCTCGGTTAGACGATATATATTGTCACATATAAATCCTTTAATATATATTTTTTGATTTGGTAAATATATTTTATGTTTTGTTTAATATTTGTACTTGTAAATAAAATAAAAATTAAATTAAATATTTCAGGTGATAAGTGGATTGTATTCATTTCTTTCAACCTTAATGGAATTAGGAAGTGAGAAAAAGAAGATCTGTAGGATGAACTATCAGGGAAATAATACATTTGAATATCTTTTTGAAATGTTTAAAACGTAGTTAATTATTCTTTACATTTATTCTCATAAAGTTTTACGTCATCTCACTATTAATTTTAAAATGTTTAGTCTAAATTCACACTGTAATTGTCGATACTTTTGGTAACAGAATACTTTGTATTTTACAATTTCCCACGTAAAATATTGTTATATTCGGTAAATTTGACGTTACGTTGCAAACATGTATTTTTATTAGCGTGTTCCAAAAGTCAATTAACACAGATATAGTTAAAGATTATTTAAAAATAATAGAACTCGTTTACAACCGCTGGTTTGTGATACCGTAGATTCATATAATGAATTGAATTAATATAGCTAATAAAAATCTTCTCAAAAGAATGTTAATGCATATCTCAAATAGTTCACTGTTTAGATAAATTGTATTCTGAACTTTGAACTCTGTGAAGCAGACAATCTAATGTCATAATTTAGATATGTTAATTGGAGCGCAGTCTACGATCATTTATAGGAGAAAAATAACAATTCGACAGAATACATGTACACATTTATGAAGTGCACAATTGTATGTAAAAACAATTTATAGCGTAATAAAGAATAATTGATTTTCTTCAATTCACCCCAAACACCCGTTTTACTGTAATCGAACGAATGGGTACAAAATACATGAATGTTATTTTAATTGTGTGAAAATAACCATTACATAAATAGAAAATCCGCTGATCGTTATTAATCGATTATATTTTTTTATTTTTTTCGATTTATGTAACTTTACCTAAATATTAAACATATCTTGAAACGATCTTTCTACGACATTATTTCTACTGTACGTAAGTTAAGCATAGTAAACTGAATGTACTTCATTTAAGTAATTCTAGAAATTTCCGTTTATTCAATAAATATACATTTTAATTAAAATATATACATTCGTGATTATTGTCTATCTTAATATTTGATAAAAACACTCAAAACAGCGTGCGAAACAATTATTCAAAACAATTTCGAACAAGATTATTAACGTTACGTTTCCAACGAGTTATAAAACTGATGCTTTTGTTTTACTGTTTAACAGTTTAGTTTATGTTTTTAAAATATTTATTGTTCCTTAATTTCCAAGTATTTGCGGATAAGATAAAAAAAAGTCATTTACTTTATTTTATGAAAATATTTGATATTGGTTACATGATATCTAATCGAGGCTTTTTCTTTGATTTGTCGTTTGATCACAAATTTCTTTGACCCTCGCACAAAGGTATATATTAAATCAACATCCTACCAATTATATAACACTTGCTGCTCGTACGGTCCTCCCAGATACAAAATGGCGGCTATTAAAGCCCTTATCATATAGAGTTACACACACTGCACACACCACAAAAGAGTTGAACAGGATCAGGAATATAGTAGAACTCATGGATAAAGCCAATAACGAGTGGAAATTTTTGGATATACAGTAGAGCGTCGTTAATCCGAAAGTTGGTTATCCGAAACGTCGGTTAACCGAGAGAATTCCAGTCGGCAAATTTAAATTTTCGCTAGTGCTGTGGCGGTGCAATCTTTGGCTATATCTTGGGATACTCCAATACTTTTTTTTGGTGGGTGTGTTTTAGCTGGCAGCACTGGCACTTTTGTGTAGTGTTTTTCTGAGATTGTGTGTAATGCTGAATCACACGTTTTTGATACTGGATTAACTCCTAAAGTATAACTTTTTTGTTTTTATATTTTTCAATATATTTATTTCGTTTGAAAAAATAAAGAAATAATTTTTAACGATACAATAGCCACGATTATTATTTTAAAAAGTTTATGTTAGGCTTAACATCAACGAAAATTCAGCGGGAAGCGACACGCAACGGAGAAAAAATTTCAACATGGGATAGGCTAATATATTTTTTCGTATATAATCGGTTATCCGAAAAACAAGTTATCCGAACTATCTCAGTCCCCAATTGTTTCGGATAAACGACGCTCTACCGAGTAGAGCGTCGTTTATCCGAAGGTCGGTTATCCGAAAAGTCGGTTATCCGAAAAGTCGGTTATCCGAAAAGTCGGTTATCCGAAATAATTCCAGTCGACAAATTTAAATTTTCGCCAGTGCTGTAGCGCTGTAATCTTTGGCTATGTCTTCGGCTACTCAAATATTTTTACGTTTTTGATACTAAATTAACTTCTGAAGTATAATTTTTTATTGTTTTTATATTTTTCAATATATTTATTTTGTTTGTACAAAATAAAAAAATAATTTTTAACGATACAATAGTCTTCGTTAGGCTTAACATCGACGAAAATTCAACGCGAAGCGACACGCAACGGAGAGAAATTTCAACATGGGATAAATTAATATATTTTTTCGTACA
>NW_019390163.1:3647-4341 GCF_000671375.1 Centruroides sculpturatus
TTTTTATTTTTTCAATATATTTATTTTGTTTGTACAAAATAAAAAAAATAATTTTTAACGATACAATAGTCTTCGTTAGGCTTAACATCGACGAAAATTCAACGCGAAGCGACACGCAACGGAGAAAAATTTCAACACGGGATAAATTAATATATTTTTTCGTACATAATTGGTTATTCGAAAAATAAGTTATCTGAACAACCCCATTCGGATAAACGACGCTATACCGTATTGAACAATGGAACTTCTGTAATGTTTAATTAATTAAAAGTCAAAGTGACCTGATATGGAACACGAAGAGAGAGAAAATGATTGCTTATTCAGCTAAATTAAATATAATTTTTGTTTTTCTCAAATAATTATTTCTAAAAACCTCTATATCCTAAATAATGGATTGGTGTGTCTATTACAGTTTGAAAGTTCAGCGACTATACTTTGATAGCATAAACTGTAGCCGAGGAACACTTTTAGACAATTGCAATTAATGTTGTTTTTTCTGATTGGCTACAACCTGACCTGCGTCTACTTGATCGAAGAAAGTCACACATCGGAAACTATTGAAAAACTTTTATAAAAGCTATTAAAAGCAGTTAATAGATTACCGGCACGACTCTATTGTTAAATGAAAAGTATAGTGTACAGGAGCAAGCCACTACTAACTTTAAGCGAAGAGAATGTATTTTAAATTAAATTA
>NW_019390164.1:0-3703 GCF_000671375.1 Centruroides sculpturatus
ATATTATTAGTAATTTGCTATAGAATTACTACAGTTTAAAATACTATCCTAATATTAAATCATGAATATAATATTGTTCAGCATTGAAGTTTTGATAATTTATTCACTAGAGCATTTCCAAACAATTGTCTATATTGTGGGCTGTGTATGTCCAATAAAGAGTAGAGGGTTTCATAATATTTAGTATTTTGCAAATGTTCTGGATCTATAACATCAAAACTTTCAGAAACGACACGGAATCCTCTAGGTGACATTTCCAAACACATTTTCCTATTCTCCTTGGTTTCAATATTTAAATAAACAATTCTTTCGGTAAGTGGCAATATTTCCGAAATACTAATACTGCTAACTGCAAATTTTACATCATTTATAACACTTTCAGCTTCTTCTCTCCAGGTAATCCCATTTTCTTGATCGCTATTATTATTCATTTTCTTACTAGAATTTTCCAATATATACATACAAGTATATATCCATATATAAAATTTACAAATTAAATTAACAAACAAAATTTTAGATTTATCACTAACAATAAAATTAAATCCATAGCTTTATTCTCAAATACAATTTAAAAGCTTATTTTTTCCCCTGTACATTTGAATTTCTTTCAAATTGATTTTTTTTTAAATTCATTAGGTGTTGAAAACATATAAGAATATTTTAGTAGATGCTGTGTTAAACGGACAAATTTTGGTTCCTATAGTACCTTGTATACTAGGATCTAGATTAATAAGTCATACAATGCTCATAAAAAATAAGAAATTATAACGTATCTCATAATAAAGTTTTAAATCTGTATTTACTAAACAGTGATATCAGAACTAATTTTTAATCCTAATACATTTTATGGAACACAGCTTTATGATAATACAAAATTACGTTTTTTCGACCTATTAGAATAATATATATTTTTTATTAAACAACAATAAAATATGAATTAAAGTTTTTAATAAACTAGGCGTAAACCCTCAACTTGCTGAAATAATTGAAGAAAATCCTCTTGAGGCATGATATTAAAAAAGCATGAAAACAGTCGTTTAAATAAAACCACTACTTTTATATGTAAAATATGTCAAACAAGTAAATAAGATATTTTTATTTTTGTAAATTAAATACGTAAAAACCATAGAAAATAAATCATTTAACACGGAAGATGCATAAACTGATACTCGAAAGCAAGAAATAAAGAAGTAAATAGAAATAAAGAAATGCATTTAGAAAGATAGGAACAAAATAAAATTTGTGTTATTTATATCACTGGTTTTCTTTTTACTGCTTTAAAGGATTAAGAAGAAATTCTAAACAGAATTTATCAGATAAACAGCTCTAAAATATGAATTATAAATAGAAAATTTATTTTAATTAAATTCGTGTTACATTTACATAAAAAAAAACACAAATCTTATGCAATCTGGTTACTTTATGAGTTATTCCTAATGTTACTTTATAAGAACTCATGTTAAAAGAAAAGAATATATATATGTATATACTAATAGAACAGTATTTATGATCTGAATGGAATTCGGAAATGACATATCATTACAGTTCACATAGTTTGATTTACAATAATTTTGGTATTAAAATCATATTACATTTGTACTGATTTAGAGATTACTCTAACGAGAATTATAGGCAATACATAACAACTCAGAAATCTAACTATTAAACTATATAAATAAAATATTAATATAACTATAAATTACAATAACCTTTAAATAATATTTAATAATATACTCATATTGTTATGAATACTGTTAAAAATATTCCTACAAAATAATTAATCTACTTGGGTTTTGTAAATTTTTCATTATTCAATAATTAATTGAAATCTTTAATGTATTTTTTAAAAAGTCGGTATTTTAAAGATTTTGAATAAGAATAATAATTTAAAATTCAAATAGGTTTAAATCAGGGATCACTTCTATATCCTAGTGTCATTATACATCAAATCATTTCTAATGGAATATAAACTGATAATCTCTATAAATCTACTCAGATTATATTTAAGCTATCAAATTAACAATTAGAAAGTTTTTGATAAGTCTCCAGAGTCTATATGTTGGTTGCAACTAGAATGTATGCCAATATTAAATTTTAAGTTGTTAAGCATNTATATAAATGTATATAATCTATAAAATATAATTTGATTTTAAGAAATTACCTTATTGTTTGGAAAATGTCTAAAAATGTCAGACTAAATAATATAATAGTAGTATTTATATCTTTCCTGTGTTGAGTGCATTACAGTATATATACAGGAAAAGGTGGAACCCTCCATTTCAGACTGATAATAGATGTGAACTCTAGCAAATTATGGCTGAACTGCACTAGGCAGACATCCATAGCAAGGGGAGGACGCCTCCCACTTCAGTTATGCAGTTGCACTTAGTGAAACAGGACGTTTGTGTTTTTTGCAATTCTAAACTTTTGAATGGTAAGTGAATTTAATTACTTCTAAAATATAAATCATGTAGTTGTAGGTTTCCTGGTGGATGTGTCCCATTCTAGAGGCCTAGGAGTACATGTTAGTCTGTCTGATGTTCACGTTTTTAAAGTTTGTTGTTGACAAAAATTAAGTTAACGCACGACAGCGATGTGTGAAATATGGACCCCACTGGTGCTTTTAATATGGAACCCAACTAATATTACCCACAAATTCAAACCATGGAATAATTTTTGTAAAAGTATGTGGTGTATGAATGAAAAAATTAGAAATAGATACCTAAAACTATAAATAAGTAGATCTAGTTAAATTCTGAAGTTATTTTGGTTAAAAAACTTCTGGATAAGTGTTCTTTTAAACTGATTTTTTCAAATTGATTTTTTTTTAAATTTTCAGATGCTTAGAGCCCAGCTGAACAAGCCAAAAAAAAACCCAAAGAGACAAACATGGAGCTAGGAGAAAATAGCAGGGACAATGAGTATGGTAAGAAACAAAAAAATGGGGCTGAAGAAAGCTGAAAAATTTTATGAGGTGCCAAAAACTACTTTGTAAATTCTCTTTTTGCAAGCAGACATTCCTCTGGAGCAATTTATGAAAAAGACACTAGTTAGAAAGCCAATTCTTCGTGAGAATATCGAAAAAGAGCTGGTGGAATACAGTAATACCCCGAACTTACGCAATAGGTGGGACCAAGCAATAACCACATAAGTCAAATTCGCGTAAGTCAGGGTATAATTTCGCAATTTGTGTAAAATCCAAGTCGGATGTATGTAAACAAATAAATGTTCTCGTTAATCTTATCTCGTCTTTTGATTCGCTCACGGTTACGAGAAATCACCACACAGAGTCTTTCAAGTCTCCGTATATATGACAAACACAGAAATAAATAACACAAAATAAATTGTAGCTAGTGTCGATTCTGCGCGACATGTCCGAACATGTAAGCTGAACAATAGTGTNTTCGCTCACGGTTACGAGAAATCACCACACAGAGTCTTTCAAGTCTCCGTATATATGACAAACACAGAAATAAATAACACAAAATAAATTGTAGCTATGTGTCGATTCTGCGCGACATGTCCGAACATGTAAGCTGAACAATAGTGTTGGGAGAGTGAGTAATCAAGAGTTGTGTGGTGCTCAAAGAAAAGAATTGACGAGATTTGAAAATCGCATAACTCCGGGTTCGTGTAAGTCAGGGTAGCGTAAGTCGAGGTACTACTGTATATATTGTTGATGGAGGTTGTATTTTTTTATTAT
>NW_019390165.1:0-2040 GCF_000671375.1 Centruroides sculpturatus
GAGATTTTGCAAGCAAACCCCATTTATATTCAGTATTTCAACAACCATAGTAATTGTTATATAACATTTACTGCTGAGAATCAAACGAACTGTTTTCAATTTGATCAATTTTTTGGAACATTTACAATCATTCTATAATTGAACCAATATGCAATAACAAATTTGAATTTAAAACGGTTTGAACATTTGGTTAAGAAATTGAAATATATGAAAATATTTATAACAATGTCTGAAATGTTATCAATTTAAAGGAAAGTATGGAATCAATTTCAAAAGTCGTTCTTCAGGTTAAGCCTTAATGCTCTCCCCTCTCCCCTCGCTGGGGAATTTCGAAAAATCCGTTCTTACTGTGCATTCCCATGGCATACCCTACTAAAATGCAGTTAAAAACAAAAAATTGTATTTAAAATAGTACAGTAGAAGTTGTTCTTCAGGTTAAGCCTTAATGCTCTCCCTCTTCCCCCCCGCTTGGGAATTTCGAAAAATCTCTTCTTAGTGTGTGTTTCCATGACGTACCCTAACTGTGTACCAAATTTCACCTCTAGGTTCAGCGGTTTGCTCTGGGCGATGATGAATCAGTGACTAAGTCAGTCAGAACAAGTAATTTTATATATTTAGATAAAAATGTTCAAAAATTTGATTATTTTTCAGTAGATTTAGAATAAATTATTGAAGTTATTCTAATAATTCAAAAATTTTAAGATTTAAGATCCTCTTTACAATATTAACATGAACTGTCTTCATATGTTATACTCTGAAATAAAATACTTGATTATTGAAGTGGTGAAAAAACTTTTCTCAGTAAAATAAAAATTAAAAAACATATATATTTTAAAAATATTATGGTATGTCCTTTAGTATTTTAGTTTCAAAAATAATTATTTTACAGGATTACGGAATATGGGAGCGAGGTGACAAAACTAATCATGGTCTTCCAGAATTGAATGCCAGTTCTATTGGGATGGCAAAAGTAAATTTATATTTTTTTAAAATCTCAATAATTAATATTAAATAGTTTTATTACTATTATTAAAAAACATTGTTAATATCCTTAGGCAGCTTTAGAAGCAATGGATGAGCTAGATTTATTTGGTGGACGAGGAGGACCTTCATCTGTAATTCATGTATTAGCTGATGAATCACAAAAGTGTCATGTAATTTAATATTATATAATAAGAATGAAATTTTTAAAATAAATGTATAGACGTATTTACAATAGCATAATATTTTAGGCGGTGTTACAATCAATGTTACCAAGAGAATCAAATTCAAAGGTAAATTTAACAAAATTTATCTTGCCGAAAGTTTTTTGTTTCTAATTATGTTATATATTAAAGGAAGTCGATGCTGCACTTCTTTCAATTATAAGTTTTCCTGCCTTTGCAGTAGAAGATCCAGAATTAATTGCTTTAACTAGAAATACCGTTCTTGATAAATTAATGGTAGGTATTTTAATTATTTTTTTAATTAAAGCCTGAAATTATTTTTTTATCTATATATATAAAAATGAATGTGTCTGTGTGTCTTTCATGTATTACCACACTGTTTATCCGATTGCCGTGAAACTTTGGGAAGTTGTTTAATACACTCCCGCGAAGGTTTCTGGCATAGTATATTTATCCTACGATAGATGGCGTGCACGTATATGGGCATTTTACTGTGTGTTCGATCGATTTCAAATTGTGAAGACCATTTCCTCTTTCCAAAAAATATCTCTATATATGTATTTGTCAACTGTTATTTACAATATTTATAATAATTTTTGTTTAATCACTTTATTTCAACTTTTTTTTTTGCTAATTATGTATTTGCTTGAACTTTGTTAAAACCTTAACTGTATCCCGAACAACAACCGAAGTTGTAGGAGGAAATTCGTCTATTTTACCAATTTAGGGATCCCCCTTTTCCGAATTTTAATATCAACTCAAAATAATTTAAAAAGACAAATTACAATAAAACGGTTTATTATCCAACTATCAGAAATTTCACAACATGCCAAGGAAGAGAGGAAGGAGCAATTAAATAATTAAAATTATAAAG
>NW_019390165.1:2109-3696 GCF_000671375.1 Centruroides sculpturatus
TGTTCTTCTTATGTGATAGATGCACAGGATGGAGGAGGTTTTAAAATAGAACTGATAAAAGAAATTTGTCAAATACACTGTAATAATATTTTTGTTTATAAAATACACGTGAATGATCGTGTATATTTCTTGTGTACACACAGGTTATTTATAAACAAGTGTTTTTATTATATTTCCTTACTGAAAAAACAGAGGCCCAAAAATTAAATTTTGCATGGAGCAGATGATAAGCTCATTAAGACACTGATTATATTGTATATAAGAATGTGCTTAGTTAATCCATTGTAACTTGTAAATAGATTAAATAATGTATTATTTAAACTACTTACAAGTTACAAGACAGAATGACCTTGTTATCAAAGTAGTTTGAATTAATTTAGAAAGGAATAGAAATACTTTAAACTAGCCAGTTAATCAAACAATTATATATTGCTATTTATTCATCAGTATCAATACTTTGTCTTATACAGGAATTAATTGTAAATAATAGGCTTATTTTTACTTCTATGTATTAAAAGCATTTTTTTTTCCATTAACTATATGGAGAATAATAATATAATGATATTAACATCATATTATTTTCTACATAGCTGACGTTATTGTGCTTGAATAATAATGGTTTTCTTTTATATGAATTCACTTTACATAATGATTTCATTAACAATGATGTATGTAAAGGAGACAGATAATCTATGATGAATAAACATAAAAATTTTATATTTATATTAGTTATTCATTAATATTTCATAAACTAAATGATATGTTTAATCAATCATAGAATTACATTTAATTATTTACTATAACGGAGAGTCATGCTTATTGCTACAAAAAGCTTGCAAGTAGATTCAGACATTCAAAAAAGGCCAAACAAACGTATTAATAGATAATGAGTTGTGTAGACTTTAGAATAGTTTATTAAACGACTCTTATTAAGTTTTTAAAATTTGATAATTATTGTTCCAGAACAACTAACATAAATTTTATTAATTAAACACAAGCTAAAAAGTGTAATTTTTATTAATTATTCATAATAGATACAAAAATATATTCTGAAAATCAATGACTATTAAAACAGCCTTAGAAAACTTAGAGTCAATTAGCTAAAGAAGAAAAATGACTTTTTTTAAATATAAATTTTTAAAATACTAATTAAACAAAATTCAATTATTTCAATTTATTTTTGGATTTTATACTAAATCAAAATAGTTTAGACATAGTGGTACCTCAGGATACGAAATTAATTCGTTCCGAAACTGAGATTGTATCATGAAAACGCCGTAAGGTGAATCATTTTTCCCCATACGATTACATATAAAACCAAATAATTCGTTCCAACACGAAAAATACACTCAGATTAAAGCTAAGTAGTACATTTAAAAAAAAAATAACTTTAGTAAGGAAAACACTGAAAAATGCATTTTGAAGTTGTAAATGTATAAATAACTATAATAGAATAATAATTAATTTAAAAAAATGTAGTTTTATTTGCACTTTACCTTTGAGGATAGATGACGGTGGAGGTGTAAACTGGTGGCGGGATAGAGGGAGAAGGGAAATGATAATAAAACTTAACTTACATAACATAAT
>NW_019390166.1:0-3565 GCF_000671375.1 Centruroides sculpturatus
GTATTATATAATTATTATAAAGTATAAAAAATACATATATATATAAACGAGTAGCATTTATCGTGATATCGCTACAAAGCAGGGCAGCAATTTTTAATCACCATTTAAGACAACGCAAAATATGAGCGATGTAAGAAGAGGACACTTCCAAAAAAGAATTTCTATGGGTAAACTGTCATCTGTGTCAAATATTGACACAGATGACAAAAATGCACATGGCCTAATGTTGGTCATGCATGAACTATCGACAAACAACTGGTATTGGGTTGTTTCATAAAATCGGCAACTGGACAAAATCTATATGTATTTGCGAAGTGACGAATTATTGATTTAAAATAATCGCAGAATATACATTATATGTCACTTTTTTATTGAATTTTTTTTTCAAATTTTGAAATTTGGTAATTCTGCCCTACACAGAAAGTTGCTGTATTATAGTGCATATAGCTTTATGCCTTTCATTTCATACGCCTACTTAAGTATTTTTTTGAAAGCCAAAACATTGCACGGATTGATACAAAGATAACAGTAAGCCGAATCTTTTAACCGTTTATTTACTTTCCCAAATTAACTACATTGTTCATAATTGCATTATATTAAAACTAATCTATTAATAAAATATATTAAAAGAAATTGTGAATTTTTTCCTGTTCAGATTTACGTTAAAATATATTTATTTCTATTCAACAATGTTTAAAAATTTTCGACAAAACATCGACACTAAATACTTATAAAATAAAAGTAAACTGTACATCTGTTAGCTGAAGTTCTACTCTAATTAAAAGGAGTTTTCATCGTATATACTGATTTAATTTAAGTTGTGGAACAATCTCATTTTCAGGACATTTTTAAAACTGTTTTTGAAAATAATGTCAGTAATTACCAATCTCTCAAATTATTTTTACTTAAAACTTTATTTAAATGATATCCATTAATAACTGTTTTTGTTTGACTGTAAATGTTTACCGATCTATCAGAACAATAGACTTTTATAAATTCACTACGAGAGAATCAAATAGGAGTTCTAAAAATTTAGAAAATCACTTATTAAAAAATCTTTTGACGAATAGTAAATAACAGCATAAAATTACATTGAATGTTCATTTTTATTTTTATATAGAATTAGAAGATTAGTAGATGTTGGTGTATACGAAAAATTGAAACAGAAAGACTTGCCCGCAAAGAGAAGCAACAACAAAGAAACATACCATTCACTTAATATCGAACACATTAGCAGCGCCTTGATTTTATTATTGTGTGGATGTAGTATATCTGTTTTCATTCTACTCGTTGAAATATTATTAAATAGAAAAAAATTTAAATTATTAAATATATATATATATCAATACCTGAAAAATTAAACACTGTTTCTATAAACATGTTTAAGCTTCAATAACATTTGCACCAAGAACTATCGTTCAGATAGTTCTTGGTGCAAAGATAAGAGTAAAAGATAAGTTCAAAGATAACAGTAAGCCGAATCTTTTAACCGTTTATTTACTTTCAGATAAAACCACTATCATGTTTATTACTTCACGGTATAGGCCTAAATAAAGTAATTAGATAATATTATATTATATTATATTATTGTAAAAAAGATTCACCTAGGTGTGACTGTCCAATACGAGTAGGAGCTAACGAAATATTTACTTGTTAAAATAAAATAAATAGATTTAGTTACGTCTTTAATAGCCAAAAACCTGGTTAATACTTTCTCAGAATAAAGATTTCTAAGCATATAACAAATAGTCAGAGTGATTCATTTATTTGATAGGATTAAGTCAAGCAACACGTAAACAATTTGTACAGGCAATATTCAAAATTAAAATAATAAATTATACATCTAAATCTTCTTATATCAATAAATATAGTATAGGGCGCTTTTGTAGACCTGGTCGTCATATTAGCTGTTTGTTTTCCAGTTAGTGAAACAATCACCACGTTGCACGAGTTCGTGTTTAAGAACGTTCAATCTGCAGCACAACTTACTCCAAATTTGAATATTTATTTTTACAGTTATAAGCTTTTTTTAAGCCTTCTTTTTTTTATAAATTTCAAACTGCGCTAAACACACGTCAACAAATTTAGCAAAAGGAAATAACTACTGAAAATTAAACACGTGATAAAATTTGGATAATCATCACGTGGCTGGGTCTTACTAAAGTGAAATTTTCATCTTGTGTTCAGTGGTTTAATCTACTTGCCAATAATGGGTTATTTTATAGAGAAACAAAAGATACTAAATGATAGTTAACGCTAAGATTTTATATAAATTATTTTAAAAAAAATATTTTAACATCCAAAATTAATTTTTATATATTGTAGACAGCATTCTGTGTTCAAAACTGTTATAAATATCAGTTTATTAACTGTACAATATTCAAAGGGTTATTCTTTATAAAAAAATTCATGTTGTTTTACAAATTTGAAAAGTTAATTGATATTTGTTGTAAATTAAATAAAATTAATTAAATTAAATTAATTTTGTGGTTTTTTATTAAATTATTACAAATAACTTTATAAAGACAGTAACATTTCTAAATTTTACACTATTAATTTATGGTTTATAACATGATAACTTTTTAATACTTACTTATTACTGAATTATGTTGAATTTGAACAAAATTGCTTAAACACTTTCCATTTATTTCGGCTAAATCTTTATTTTAATACAGAAAAATTTGCATTTATTCTAATACAGAAGCATTTGTCTATATTTTATATACGATTTTTGGGATTCAATTATACACAATAGTCTGCCAATTTAATGTTTTGCTTTCATATGGAAATATAAAACATGTCAACAGAAATTCAATAGCTTCAAAGTTGCATATGCTTCATATCTTGATACCATTTATAATGTAGTTTATTTGTTATTATTTATCTGTATATTTCTTCATACAAAAATGAATAATTTCAAATATTAAATTAATAAACATAGATTATTGAGATTTGATGCACTTTGGTGTAGATTTTATTTAAACCAACAAATACTCGTAAAGAAGTAATAAAATTTAAGAGAGATTTTTTTAGATATATGATTCGGTTCTCAAGTGAATGGTTTAGGGCATCAAGCGACTGCTTAAAAATTTAATTTTTTCGTGGATTCATATAGAAAAACGAGAAAAAATTTATTCTTATTTCTTATTAGATTTTAATTGATAATGAATTTCTTGTGAGAGATTCGAGTTTACCTGATAAGCAAGGTATTTCCAAATATTCTTAGTTTAAAATAAAGAATATANCTGTATATTTATTCATGCAAAAATGAATAATATCAAATATTAAATTTATAACACATAGGTTATAGTGATTTGATGCACTTTGATGTAGATTTCATTTAAACCAACAAATAGGCCTACTCGTACATGATTCGGTACACTTTTTCAATATTAGTTGTTAGTTTCATAAAATAATTTACAAACTCATTGCTTGTTTTTGTTTAAAAATAATCGTAATAAAACTCAAGTGAATGGTCTAGATTATCATAGTTTTCACATTTTAGTTTATATTTTGCAAAATTGTCAAATAGTTTTTCTACAGTTAGGCTACTCGTCAATCTCCT
>NW_019390167.1:0-3558 GCF_000671375.1 Centruroides sculpturatus
TCTTCTCCTCCTTATTTTAATCTCGATTATTCTACGATTGAAATTCATTTGTTATTTCGATTATTCTACCACGACATCACAAGTGAATGATTTCTCTCCTACTCATTTAAAAGTTCATTATCTTTATTTATAAGCAAATAATTAACTGGAAAAATATTAAATGCATGCTTAAGAATAATACTAAATGAAATTGTGACAAGTTTTGTTTTTTAAAAATTCATTTAAAAGTTTCTATAGTTTAAATTATTCTTCTTATCTTGTAAGTCTAATTACTTTATATCAAGAAAAGTTCTAATTTCATGCTTGTTGATGTAATTATACAGAAGTAAGCAAATGTACGCCGTTATCTTAAGACAATTACAATTATTTCTTATTTAAAAATTAAAGAAACGACGAATTCGAATAATTAACCTGGCTTTAGTTTAGATTTTACATTAGAGGAGTGTCAAATTAGAACTCTGATGATTAATGAATTATTCTTTTAAATCTTTTAAAAACTTTAATAGAAGTTAATCTTGAAAATAATAATTGAGAAGATAAACTTATTTATTACTAAAAATAACTATTTTCATCCAAAAAATCCAAATTAAATCAACGTTTAAACGAAGTTTAATTTTTTAAAATATGTTATAAATCTGTTAACTTGATTTTTATTGGTTTAAATGTTTTTTTTTTAAATTGATTTTCATATCATTAGTCAATATTCTAAAGAAAATTCCCCAGATTGCTGTTATTGATTTCTCTCATCAATTATCAATCTTTAAAAAGCTTCGACAAATTCTTATCGTAACTCGATAATAAGTGTTGATAAGATATAAAATTCGATCATTTCATTACTTATTTTTGCTGAATTTCGTTAAGTTCATCGTAAATCTTATATAATTTGTACAAATATACATTATAAAACTGCTTATAAGTAACAAAGATGGAGAGGAAATCAAGCTAATTTATCAATTGAAATTAAAAATCATTCATTAATTCTCCACTATAATAATAAATATAAATAAAATTACAATAATTTAGCTTTTAAATCACTAATTTTAAAAGATATATTTATAATTTTCTTCTTATTTCTTATTCATTAACTTCTTACTTAAATTTAACAAATAAAATAAATTAATCTTTTTTATACAAGCGTAATAAATTAATTTATTTCTTTCATAAAAGATTAGCACGTGGTTTAAAAATTAAATTAATATCTGTATTTTAATTCTCTTTTCGTATACCTAAGGCTATCGTACGAATTGAAATATATTTAATTAATTAGAGAAATATAAAAAAATAAAAGTAGATGGATTTTATTCACTGTTTTAAGTAAGGAAAATTATTTATTAAAAATTTTTTTCCATACAAAAAAAACGCTCTTTGACTGACTGAGTATCTGTTATTCGAATGCACTTACTTCAAAACTGCATCTTATTTGATATTCGAGAAGTTTAACTGTCCTCTAGAAATACAGCAAGCATGATGTAATAGTATTTATCACTTTGCAGCAATCGAGATTCGAGTGTTGATGTCATTCATAAATTGCAGTCTTTTCGAGTTATAATTTGGGCATTAACAATAACAAGAATTTTCGACAAATTTTAGAAAGAGTAAAAATTAGATGGTCTCTCTCCGAGTCATACGATCCGCATAAGATGATCCCTCGACTTCTCTGTTGCCAAGGCAACGCAGTTCACTAAGGCGGGGAATCTGACACTGGAGATAGTTTAGCTCTTTCGTCGTCGACTTCTCTCTACCATTATTCACTAAAGGGGGCTTTGACTTAAAACCTATCAATATATAGGCCTATATTTAAAAAAAAAAGAAAGTAATGAGACTCATTTGTTTTTACAATGCAAAGTATTCTTTTTTTTTTGGTGTTTAGTAAAGTTTGAAAAGAATTTTTATTATGAAAATTTGGATTAGATTATCTTTTTACGTACAGTTTAATAATGTAAGAGATAGGGATGCAACAGTTTAGCGTCCTTAATTGTTGAAGATAAATTTATTTTAAAATCTTGTAAGAATTATCTTTTATTGGAAAAAAAAAATCATTTATTCTGATAAGTTGTCTTCATCCAATTAAAAGTTCCCGATTTCTACAACCGAATGGAGGAGAGAAGACACGTTGTTGACACAAATCTCCGTTTCTCGATTACCCATAATCCACCTTGGGCTATTGATCACGTGATCTAACCCCTCTGGCATTTGAGAGGCGTCAGGGTAAATATAATTAATTCTTTTCCTCCCTTCATCTTCCGTTTCAGCAAACGGCAAACGAGGTTTGATAATGATAATTTCGAAAAATTAGAATTTTTATTTTTCAAAAAAAAAACTCTTTTTTTTTAGCTGATTTTTTCAGTTATCGTTTATATACAAATTCTTTTTTACCATTAGGAAGAGAGACAAAGAGAGAGAGAGAGAGGATTGATATTGTAACAAATGATTTATCCATAAAATCATCAATTTTAATGATTTTTAGATAAATTTGTCAAAAGTAACGAAAAGAATAATAATTTTTACATTTCTAAATACCATTTTAAAAACGTAAATACCTTCATTGAGAGGATTTATATCACATACAATTAGTTTTGTTAATGCAGTGGTTCCCTTGATAGAACACTGATATTCTAACTATAACGGTTGATTAACAGTTTCCATTAGCCAATGAATGTTGTTAATAAATCATCACAATCAAGTAAAGTAGATTATTCCGTGTTGATCACATATGGTCTGTTATAAATGATTCATTTATCCCTGCCATATATATATATANAAATGCTATATTATTATCAGAAACTGTTTTCTTTTTTTTTAATTAGAAAAAATAAAACAAGGAAATTATAATCTATATTAAGTATTTCAGTAATTTCAAACACTCCTTAAAAGAAGTGAGAAAGTGGAAATGTTTAAAAACAAGATGGAACGTTTATTAGATGTATAAAAATCTGTTTCTACGACAAATTTATGTTTATTGCATCTCATAAATGTTTTTTTTTTTTAGTAAGCTGCCTTTACTTATGTTATTCCATTATTTAATTTTTAAAATTGTTTTAATGGTTTTTTTTTCATTTTTTATCAATGCTCATGTTTTCTACAATTTAATTATTATCTTTTATGATTTTATTTTCTGGTAGTTTCATTGTTTTATATTGCTTTATGATATTTTTATCATTTGTCTTGATGTTATTTCCTTTCTTTTTCATTCGCTTAACACGGTCAATGCTTTTCTTTTTATTTTTAATTCTAGTGAATTCTTTTCTCACATTGTTGCTTTTGTATTATTTTCCGAAATGCAACATGCAATTAATTTTAATTTAACAAATATATTACTTTTTAATATATATAAAATTGATTTAATGAAAATTTGAAAAGTTTCGTTTTATACTAGAGTAGTTAAATAAGTACAGTACATATAAGTAGTATATATAGACGTAAAATAAAAAGTCTAAAAGTATTGCCTATAAGCAATTTTATTTTTATTTTACGTGTAGAATACTAGAAACTACTGATTTAGGAAGTAGTTCGTATCAATATTATTAAAATATGACAAAACAGTGATCATTAAATAAT
>NW_019390168.1:0-3562 GCF_000671375.1 Centruroides sculpturatus
ATTTTTATAATTTCAGTTCGAACCCAGATTACACAGCCACCAGTTGACACTAAAGTCATTTTAAGTTCTAATGCTGAAATGCAATGTAAAGTTTCACATGATTCAAATGTACCATATACAATTGCTTGGTATTTTGGTACTAAGAAACTGGAATCTCGAATTGGTGGTCGAGTGCAAATATTAAATGATAATACTTTGCAAATAAGACAAGCTCGTAATACTGATGTTGGTCTCTATACCTGTGAAGTTATATCTCCTGGTGGAAATGAAACAAGAAGTGCAAAATTGAATGTTATTGGTGAGTAATTCATTTTTATTTGTAATTTTAAATATTTAGAAAAATTTTTTAAAAATACTTTTTTGTACTATTATCAAATGTTATTATTCTACCTATGAATTTTATGATGGCTATGGTTATTTTCTATTATGTGACATTTAGGAAGATGATTGAAATTTTTTAATTGGTTTTTTTTTTCAAATGCAATAATTCCTTTTTACTAGTATGAAATTTTTTAGATGTTTTATGATTTATTATTCTAGCCAGTCATAATTAGGTTTTCCCAACAAATTTTAAAGATTTTATAATTCAAGATAAAAATGATGATAAATAGCTTATTTTTTGGAAAAAATTAATAAAGACTTAAATATTTTGAAAGTCAACATTTTAAATATAAACTTTGAAAAATTTGAAGCAAAGAAAAACTTTGAACATTAAAAACTTTTAAATAATCACAAGTTATTTGATTTAGAATTATATATGTCTTTATTGTTAATACTTATGTTACATAACATACTACTGCGGTAAGGGGCCTAAAACCACAAAAAAAGTACTACTACTGTGAGTGAAACTAGCTAATCAGTTAATCAAAAACAAAAAAATATTGATATGGTGAATCATAAAAATATTCATATCTTAAAAATTTGATTTCATCATTTACAAGTATATGCAGCAGATTCATTTCATACGATTTGTAATTTTCAATTTTATTTTTCTAGGAACACTAATTAAAAATGAGAAATTTGTTTATGTATAATGGCACTGCTTATATATAAACAGATGCAATATTTATACATTTAAAATCTAAAAACAAATCATGTAAAATTATATAAAAATTTGTATTGATAAAATAAATATTAAAAATATTTATTATTTTAATATTTTATGCATTACATGCTTTGTATACATATATTAGCATTTATTATCTAACAGAAAATAAATTTTAAAGAATTTTAAATTAAACATATTGTAATTATAAAATAAAAAATCATTCAAATTAATATTTTAATCATTTAAGTTAAACTTTTATTAAACTGTATTCTAAAAAATGTAATTTTAACTCAAACATTTGTTTTTGTAAATTTATAAGTATATTTAATAAATTGTAAAATTTGATTTCTATATTTTATTTTATTATTTTTTTTACAGAACTTCCTCATCCTCCAGCAAATGTAAAAGTTGATTTATTAAATACCCTTCCAAAAACTGTTAATATTAGTTGGTCAAATGGTTTTGATGGGAATAGTCCAATTACAAATTACATTGTACAGAAGCGTACAGTTCCTTCTTCAGGTAAATAGAATTTTATTGAAATCAATTAAAGTTATATAGAATCTAATTAAATTATTTCAGTTAATTAATAGTAATAATGTAAATACGATGATAAAATTAAATGGTGCTGTATATTTATGGTGTTTTTCATAGTTATATTTAGTCAAATGATACTTTAGATTCTACAGTATTAATTAACTCAATGCAGATATGATGCTAATCATTTTAAATTTATTCAATAATTTCTAGTAAATTTAACAGTTATTATTTTCTTTTTAATTTAGATGGTTATGTAGAATCATTAATTCCATGGGTAACTGCTAAAACAAATATTTCTGGTACTCAGAGATATGCTATTTTAAGCAATTTGAAACCTGCATCTAGTTACCAGTTTCGTATGAGTGCTGTCAATGGAGTAGGAGAGGGTAATCCTAGCAAAGAAACAGAAGTGATAACATTGCCTCCTGAACGTTAGTATAATATAATGAACAAAATATTTTTTATTTTACAATTAAGATTTTTTGTTTAAAAAAAGTTTTTTTAGCTTTTTATCTTTTATATTATAAAAATCTATAGTTGTTATTGGATATATTAATGTGTGTAATATATACATGGGATGGTCAAAAAGTAACTTCGTAAGGTTTACAGTTTAAAAATTAAAATACTGTTTAATGTAAATTTCAATGCAGCCAGTCTGAGAAATGACTCTGATTGTTAGCATTGAATAGTTAAAATGAAACAAGTGAAGGACAGTTGTAATGTAGCATTTTCAAATGATGACAGATTTAGAAAAGTGCTCTCATGAAGAAATCTGAACATTTATTCAATTTTTGGGATTTAAAGATTTCACTTTCTAAAATTATTGTCATTTCATTGTCAAGGTATATAAGAACAGTGTCATGTTTTGATTAAGGCATCTCAGAATGGTGTTGGACTATATACAACAAACCAGACTGTGGATTTGCTGCAGACATTTCAATAGGAAGTCTTTCTTCATCTCTCATACAGCCTAGCCTGACTTTTTTTGACTTTCACTTTCTCACAAACTCATTAGCATATGCCACATTTTTACATAGTCATCAGAATTTTTTGAGGACAGGATAAACTCATTACTTGTTGCCATAAATGATTAACAGCAAAAGAATTTTAGAATTTATTCTTGTATTAAGTCCATTTTCTTGTTGATTTTTTGATATAATTGAAATTGATTGACTACTATATATTTTATTATAACATAAGGGATTTTATTGTAAACTGTTGAAAATGATCCTAAAACATTATAAATATACTTTCTTTATGCCCTTTGNCTTCGAGCTGTAAATGCTAATGCTATTCGTGTAAGATGGACTGTAAGTATACTTTTTTAATAATTCTATTAAGAATTTATTTTGAATAATTTTTTATTCTTAATTATAGACACAAAGCTTATTTTTAGAGTGTGAAAGTAAGTTTTTAAAGAAATTTGTAAGTGCCAGTAATGAGTAAAATTTTCATTAAGTCTGACCCCATTCAAGGTACCATACATGACCCTTCTGTCTCCTCCATCCCTTAACCTTTTTAATTGCCAAATTTTAATGGCATATTCCCATATACAGAAATAACTCTGCCAAGTTTCATAAGTTTTAATTTATTCAGTCCTGAGATATAATGCAAAAAGGCACACAGTTCTGTATGGTTTTTTTTTTTACATTTTTGGGATCGTAATATCAACCCATTAAAAAATGCAAAAAAGAAAAATCCTACAGAGGTCAAAATTTGACTGATCACCATACTTTTCTCTTATATTGCATAATAACCAGGAAAGTAAATTGTCTTAAAACAGTTAAAAAGACTGATAACCACTTCTCACTTATAGAAACTAGACTAATTTTGACACGTTTACTTTGGTAGGTTCTACTCTATTAAATGTTTTGTTTGAAAGAATTTTCAGAACATTAAAGTAAATTTTTCATTATCATTTATTATTTCTGAAATAATTCTTAAAAATTCTTTAAAAATCATTTAGTAACTTTT
>NW_019390169.1:0-3612 GCF_000671375.1 Centruroides sculpturatus
TTATTTTGTACGAACAAAATAAATATATTGAAAAATATAAAAACAATAAAAAATTATACTCAGAAGTTAATTTAGTATCAAAAACGTAAAATATTTGAGTAGCTGAAGACATAGCCAAAGATTACAGCACCACAGCACTGGCGAAAAGTTAAATTTGTCGACTGGAATTCCTTCGGATAAACGACACTCAACTGTACTTGCAAATGTACATGTTTACAATTTCGCGATGTTTACAGTACATCATGGACTCTAAAATAAAATGATTTTGTAAGTCAAATAACAAATACAGTTATTAAAATTATTTTGTGATAGTAGAAAATAAACTAATTTTAAATTTACCAATATTGTGTGTCGCTGACAATGATGCCAAATGGTAGATATTAAAACTACCATGGAATACACCAATATTGAACTCTTAAAGACCGTTAAATAAGATGACAACACAGTCACAGATGTTTTTATGTTTCTTTCTCTAGGATTTATGATGATTATATTAACATTTACTGTAAATGTACAGTACATATTTTAATATGATTTTATGTGGTTTTAATGCTTTTCTAGTGATATTACAACTTCAATATTTGTGGCAGACAGACGTAAAGTTGAATAAAATGACAAACTTGATTTTTTCCCCATATATTCTTTTTGGACAAACGATGTATAATAGAGAATGACTTAACTTGAAATGACGTAACCCAAGATATACCCATATCATTATAATTTTATTTTTCCAGCCATCCACTATGGATCATACATTGGGCTTAGATGCTATTAAGCATCTGATCTCCATGTCATGCAAGATAATTTATCAGCATCTGGTTGTAGTTATGTAAGCACACCCACTTCTATGGAGAAAACAAAAACCAAACAATCCTACGCAACATGGATGGGAACTAGTGGCAGCATATAATCAAATTTCCTAAAAACTTGGCAAATACATAAAAAAGAAGGGTGCAGGTACAGGATGTCTGGTGATACAAAGACCAATTCATTATTATGATATACGGTGGATTGTGGAAATAATGTGTGTTTCATCCAGTTAACAAGATTGTTAAACTTTGCGAGAGAATATCCACCACTGCAAACCACCAATTTAACCAGGAAAAGATCCTCATCCACAAGCAGTTGGATGGAAGGGTATAAGAAAGTTCTGCGTATAAGTGCTGTAATAACTGAACTTTTGTACCTAAGAGTTAGAAAGCAGTAGAAAAGATGATGTATGGTGGTTCACCAAATTTGTGAAAAACAGAAAAGGAAGGCCCATTAGGGGATCTGTGTACCAGTAGATCCAAGAAAGAGACCATTCTATCTTTGTTTATACTCAGTAGTAAATGAGATAGTTAGAAAAACAGCAGACAGCAATTGTATAAACTCTAATAATTCTTCATCAGAGCCTTCCCATGCAAGTAAAACATCATCCATGTACTGCAGACATAGAAGAGGATAATGTACAATAAGAGGAAATAAAAAAATTTTAAACTATGGTTCTCATGATTAATTCAGCCAAAATAGCCAAAAGAGGCAAGCCTATAGGTACTCATTGTCTTTGTAAATGTCTAACCAATCATCTTCAGACTTTGGCAGAATTCTCCTTTTAACTGGATGGAAGTTGCATGTGTGGCTGGCAAGATGGAGGAGGTTGGAGTTATTAAAATTTGGAAGAAGACTGCTGCTGATTCCCTAGAATAAGACACATTTTCTTTGCAAGTTGCTTTGACGAAATTCTGATGCCTGCGTCTTTTCCAGCTCACTTGACAGTCTCGTAAGTATCACAAAATTTATTTTTCTGTTTTTTATTTATACATGTATGTTTAAAAATTGGAAAGCACTGGGTCAACAGGATGTGTTGGGGTTACCCACAACAGTGTCCTCCTTTTTAGGCATTGTGTGATGGCCTAAGTTACTTGCTATGTATAACATGACAATTATAGCACTGATATGCAGAGCATTCTTATCCCATTCTCCCAAATTCTTGTAGATGAGATTTCCCTTCTTAAATCAGCTTTTTGTAGTGCTGGGTATTTTTTAGCCAAGTTCAAACATTTAGTTAAATTAATCGGGTCAAATGCATGTTGTTTCCACCATTCACTTTGTATTCTAAGAAAGAATTGCTTTTCATAATCTTAGCCATTCCATACTTGGATCCTGTGTCGTTACATATTTGTCAAGGTCAAGTCTTAATGAAATTTGGCTATATTTTGCCACTAGTGTCCCAACTCGCCTTACATAGGATACTTTGTAATGATAGAGATGAGATTACACTCTATGAAAAGTCTGGGGTATATACTATAACCTTGCAAAATACCTGACTTGGTTGAAACTATCATATATTTCTTTTTCTTGTAGACTTTTCTAAGTTTCAAGTATGCTTGAGATACCTTAAATTTATATATGAAATACGTTAAATTAGTTTNTCTGAGCGAGATTTTTAACCAGATATGGAAAAACAGAGGATGTTCTCTTCGATGAAAGGAAATAACATTTGTTATCTGGTTTTTCCCACGTCTAAAACAATAATTTTTTCACAAAAACGAAGTAATATTTCGTGTCTATAATTTAAGATTATTAATAAAAATTCACAAATTAGACCCAGGGCCTTTCGGATCTCACACAAGGGTACAACAGAGTTAGCTAAAAATGCAATAGAAAGTAAGTTTGAACCAATTTGTTCAAAAGTTTCCCTTCTAAAACACTGTGGGGATTGAAAAACGTTATTTATATGGGAATCCTCGTCCAATAAACATTTGTAAACACTTGTGAAATTCTTTGGCCTCTTAACGAAGAAAATGGCCAAAGTGCCACTAAGTCAAAGTGGTATCCGACCAACCGATGAACAAGGCATAATCTCTTTAATCCTGTAATGCCATTAGGCAGGGCAGGGAAGGAGTTCCTTATGAGGCAAGTCAAAGTGCTGTGGCCAGATGGCCCACACCACTTTGACTTAGTGGTTTGGCTTCCTCAATTCATTCGAAGTGACAACTGAACTATTTTTGTACACATTTTTCATTGCACTCCAAAAAAGGAGGATAAATCAATGTCTGGTGCAAGATAATGCTGGATGGAGGGCAGAGTAGTCAAATGCCTGACAATCTGGCAAAAAGCCAGGTGTCTGGCCACACTACATATACAAAACAACTTCTAATAACTTAACACTGCATTGAGTAATAACAATCCACGAAACCTTTTTTTTATAACAGTGTTTTCTGCATATCAAACTTCAATTTGTTATGGAGAAAGTGAAGTTTGTTACGAAGAAAATACTGTTATATATATATAAAAAGGATTATTATTACACTTCACATAACCTAACCTTGAGGGCTAAAAAGTTGTAGAAGGAATGATTTAAGGAGATTCACTGAATTTATGATACACAGAAAGTAAGATGCCATTGTGAGACCTATATACAAGTAGATCTACAAAAGAGGTTTTTTGCATCTTTCTTCTCCTCCATAATAAAGGAAATAGTCAGGAAAATAGCTGACAGTAATCATATAAATGCCAGTAACTCCATATCTGTGCCTTCCCATTAAAGTAGAATGTCATCAACATACCTCAAATATAGGAGGGAGAATAATGTATGGTAAGTGGGAATCTAAAAACTAAATTCTATGG
>NW_019390170.1:0-3641 GCF_000671375.1 Centruroides sculpturatus
TATTCGGTATTCGGCCGAATAGTGAAAAATAGGCCGAATACCGAATAGTAACCGAATATTCGTTACATCACTAATTTAAATAGCCATAGAAATAAAATCCAGATAAAGACAAACTATTTTTAAAATAATTTATTAACTTTAAACTCTATTTTGGAAGAATGCAAGTACCGTCTATCGCGGTGGGGGTGACATTATAATTTGGAATAACGGTCCGAGTGAGGCTGTTGCGCTCGTTTGCATAATAAGGTTAATAAAAGGAAAGGAAAACTTCCTCTGTTAGAGAGAAAAGCAGAAGTGAATGATTCTAGTTCTGTTCTGCCTTCGAGTCTCATTCTCCATTCAAGGAAAGCGTTTCCTTTTTCCTCAAAGTTCGGCCCAAATCGTCAAGATAGAAAGGTGTTCCGAGGACAAGAGGGAGCGACCGGGAACAACGGAACATCGTCTCCTGCTGTTCTTTTTCTTGTACATTACGGATCAAGTGAAGGTTTCCTTTTTCTTCATCGTATGGTCGCGTAACAATTGATTTGGTCCGTGATTCATTTGTAAAAGTTTAAAAGTCGTATTAATGATTTTTCCTTCTCTTTTGCTAATAAAGCTGTTCTTCTGCTAATTAGTCTCGTAACTTCGTTCATCCACTTCGCTCCTGAGACTCGAGCTCCTTTATTACTTTCTATAATATGGTTTGGTATGCAATACGAACTTAAAAAACAGCAAACCGCACGTAAGTGCCTAAGAAGCTAACATTCAGTAACATTCACACACGACATGACATCGCATATACAACGTAAGCTTTCTATTGCTATTAGATATCGATCCTTCGGAATTATCGAAAATATTTAAGACTTCGACCTTTGAATTTTAGAGTAAGGTCTATCGCCTGATCATCAAATACGCGATCAGCAAGGTCTGATCTGTAAATTCACAAAATTATATCTAAAATAATTTAAATTATTATAATTTTCAATTTTATTTCATTTTTAAGTACATATTTCGTATTTTATTCATTGTAAGATTAGATATTCTCCAATTTCAAAGATTTACGCCTAGTCGGTGTCTCTAACACAAGTACCACTGTCCAAAGTACCCGGGTAATCTTCGTCACTTACTTCGTTTCCGTCGTCAGTTTGGCATCTAAATTCGGCTCCACATTTTCCTGAAGTAAACCAAGGTCCTCCACACACTTCACCTATGGCCTGAAAAATGTAATTACGTTTCAGATCAGAATTAGTATACGATTTCATTTTTTAATGCTTGAAAATTGGTATAATTGTCAGTCTAATTCCAATTTTTTCAATTGTTAGATTTGACCAGAAGTAGGATCAGTCAACAAGAATGAGGAATGAACAAGGAATTATCTCATAACAAATTATAAAGATCCAAATAGCATTTTCATAAAGATAAAACGTTATGATTTAAAAAGCACGAGAAACATTTTTAAGTTAGTCTACTCGATACTTCCCAAACACTAATACACAGTCAGGATCCGCATATAAGGTATAATATTTACCTTTACACATTCTTGGCAGCATCCACAAGAATCGAGAGTTAAACCAAGAGGACATGTCGAAATGTCTGGACAATATTCCTTTAATTGCTTTTCTGTCCATTCCCAGCAAGGGCATGACAATGCGTACAGACTAGAAAGAAATTCATCTTTAGGTAATTTTTATAAGTTTATATATAAAATATGGTGTAAATATTTAAATGGGCTTACCTTCCAATCAAGGAGAGTAAAATTACAAAGCGCAACATTTTAGAATTTTCATTTCTAATTTGAAATCTGCCAACTTTTATATCTTAATACAAGTGTTTGTTATTTATAAGTGTTTAATTGGGGCATTTTGACTTCATGTTATAAAGTATCATAATTTTCTTCTATTTAAAATAACAAGAAGTAAGTGTGCGTTGCGTGCATTTCGTTTAATATCTCTGGATTGGGTAATGATTAAATAACGAAATTTGGTTTGGTAGTTTGTATATAAGGTGCATTGTTCGTATTCAATTTTGATGGTTAAAGGTCGAGGAGATTGGAAGAGAAACACAGTAACTTGTCATATCTCGAGAGGGATAGGACTAAATAGAGAATTTTACTTGTTATTAGCATTTACAATTTAAAAAAATAATAATAAAACTCGTCTTTATTTACCTTTTTGTCAAATTATAAGAAATATTAATAGAAAAACCTTTTGAAACAAAATCTGATAACAGATGGCGCCACATTCAATTTTATTTATTATGGTTAATAATATAAAAGTTATTATTTAAATAAAATTTCATATTTTTCGGAAAAGTTACGCAACTCGTTGCCGGAATTTTTATAACGATTAATTAATAGTATAAAACTAATTTTTGAAACAAAACTGTACTATACATAAATTGTTTTTGTAATTTCTGGTATTTTAGTTTGTTTCCTAATTTAATATCAAAATTGTCTACTAGATATAGCACCTGTGTCTAATTTAATTAGTTATTGTAACAGGCCTGTGCTTAAAAATTGGTGAAGGAACACATATTACATAATTTAGTATAAAGGATCAACACAATGCCATGGATGAGGATGAACAGTGATTACAGGAAATTATGATATTTACCAAAGATACCGTTGGTAAATGCCATTATTATTTTTTAAAATTTTCGAAATTTCTGCATAAAACAACATAGGAAGGATACTTGAATGTAGAAAACAAATTCCACAAATGGAATGCATTATAACGTGACAGAGAAGTGAATTGTGCATTGTAAGACATAAACACGAGAAATATGGATACGAATTCCATTTTGTATCTTTATAAAAAATTGAAAACTCAATTAAACTGGGTCAACTGCGTAATTATAAATAAAATATTCATTTATTATTATAATTAGAATGATAAAAAAATTGAATACTGTATTACATTAACTTAATTTTCAACTTATATTTATTTCTCCGTATTTATTAATTTATAAATAAAAAAACATGACAATTTTTGCATAAAATACATAATTATATTCTGAGATATCCCATAAATTGTGTGAAATGTTTGTTTCTACAGATATCTACAGCAGCGTAAATCACATAAAAGACAAATTCAAGAACAAACTGTTCTCAATCCACAGTTGCCTAACTTCCATTATTTGTGATAGTTCCAGTGTACACTACAATCATTTATAGAATTCTTCGTACTCATTTATGTGTTATACATAATTCGTTTGATTACTTTGTTTTAAATCAGGGGTGTCCAACCTTTTTGTTTCTCTGGGCCGCATTGGATGAAGTCAAGGAGTTTTAAGCCACAAGTATATATAACATATACTTGTGGCCCAATACACAAGTATNTAAATAAAGGTTTATGGCTTTGTGAAATTTCTTTTCTGAGTTTATGCCGTTGAAATAAATAAATAATAAAAAAAATTAAAACATTTGTCGGTTATGTTTACACGTTTATTGGGCCGCATTGGAACTTGCCTTGGGCTAACAGGGGTGTCCAACATGCGGCCCGCGGGCCGCATGTTGCACACCCCTGTTGGGCTCCCTGTTGGACACCCTGTTGGACTCCAAATATTTATTATTTAAAACAGGGGTGAAACTAGGTGGACACCCCTGTTTTAAATAATAAATATTTTTGCTGAAATTGTGATTATTTTACACAAGGAATCGTGTG
>NW_019390171.1:0-3557 GCF_000671375.1 Centruroides sculpturatus
AATAAAAATAATAATAATAATTTACCTCACAGTCTTCGGGCGATTCAATTATATTTCTAACAACTTCTCCTAAAGTATCTTGAAGATACTAGAAATTATTTAATGATAATAGATCAATTAACTGCTTTGTGCTGTTTTATAAATTAATAATCAATTAATTACAACTGTACCTTTTCGCCAAGAAGTTTCATAAATGCTTCTGCTGCTTTAGTTGCTAATGAGTTTCCTCGAAATGTTAAATGTTGATCATCTGTAACAAGATAAATTATATTTGACCTCATTATTTAATTAAATAATCAAAATTTAGTTAAATATTTAAATTAATGCCTGGTGTTTAATGCATAAAGTTATACAAGGTAAAAGTTGGGATGCTTTAATTTTCTACATTGCAAAAAAATTGCATAGAATAAGAATAGGATTAAAAAATCTACTGGAATGAAATAAATAAGTCTGATTTTACTGTTTGGAAATTTATTCTGAATATAATGAAAATTTTGTTATAGAATTACATTGTTTTTTCAGAATTTTGTTTAATAGACTTGTAAGAAAATTCACACATATATTAAATAGAATTTTCAGTTAATACTGATTAATACAGACAATGAAATGGTCAATTTTTCAAATCATGGAAAGCAGAATATAGATCCCATTTCAAGATTGTTTACTTACAAGATCTGATATATTTATTTATTTATATATTTATAAAAGATTCAGCAATGCAGTGAGACAACAAGTCACATTTTGTATAAAAATCCAATCTGCTTTTTAATAATATATTTTGTGTGTGTAATAATATATTTTATGAGAATATAATTCAGATTTTAAAATACATTATTTCTGCTTATTTTATAATTATTTTTCATTACAATACTTTAAAAGAATCTTAAATTTATAATTAAAAACATTACTGGTTGAATTTTTGGTTTGTTTCTTTATTATATTATGTATAATTGCAGGGTACTATAAATAAAATCTTCACATCATCATCATCAATGTCATGGTTCATATAATTTAATGCAGTTTTTTGCACACTGAAAAGCAACAGAAAAAATTTATGGTAGATTTCTCTTTTAATTATTTCATGTTGATACTAAATTTGATGTTGATATGGTTGAGTGAATTCTAAGAGAACTATAATATGCCTTATCATTTTCTAGATTACGAAAGTGATGATGGTGAAAGCATCGAAACAATGACAAGCAGATAAAGTGTAGAATATTTTATTTTCTATTGATTATAATCCAAGATATTAACAATTTCAAATATATAAATATGTAATATTTATAAAAAATTGCCTATCTGAAATGATTTAAAGTTACATAAATATATAAACAAATGAATGATGATAATATATAAACATACCAATTTTGTTAACATCAGCCATTATTACATCAGTTAAAAACTGTTTAGCCATGTTTTCCTTCTGCATAATATTAATTAATGTTGTTGCAATATCTTCCTAGAATAATAATAATTTAAATCTTATAACTGAATTTAAAAATATTCCATAATTAATTAAAACTTAATTACTTTGGTTCGAACACCTATAGCCGGTTCTAGCATTTCACATAATATTTTGTAATCTGTCTTCAAATACTATATATAAAGAAAATTTTATATTTATATATATAAATTTTATGCAAATTTTAAAATAAAATTCTTTTACAAAAACAATTTAAGTATATGTACCTGAAGAAAGTCTTTGTACAATAAAATAGGTAGAATATCAACAACTTGAAATCGCGATTTTATTCTTATAGATGGACTATCTTTATTATTTGATACTTTTTCCATATTAAGTGTATACCTGATATAAAAAATATTTTAGTTAGAACAATTCTAACAAATATATTCTAAAATATACAAGATGATCATAGAGTCTAGAAGATTTATTTGTTTACTAAAATATCTTTAATTGGGAAAATTATTTAATACCGATTTATAAAACAAAGATAACATTCGCCATGCTAATTATATTATTAACTTTAATATATGATAAAAATCATATTAATAACCTGTTTATTGCTTTTAAAGTTAATAACAACTAAAAACTAATAATCTATTTAATAATTTTGAATTCCGTAGAAAAAAAAATTAATTTTATTTTATATAAAAATTAATTTGGATGATAACTATCATCATCTTATGGGAGTCTATGCTGATTTCTTAACATCTCACTGTTAATATTTTTCTGCATTATTGCAAATAATGATATGCTGGAGTGTTTGTGATGTGCCAATCTATATATAGAAACTATCACTTAATTTGCATAATGCTTCCTGTATGCAGTCTATAAAAATAATTTTAATGAAGCATAATTATATATTAATTTATGATAATTTATTAAANTGGATGATAACTATCATCATCTTATGGGAGTCTATGCTGATTTCTTAACATCTCACTGTTAATATTTTTCTGCATTATTGCAAATAATGATATGCTGGAGTGTTTGTGATGTGCCAATCTATATATAGAAACTATCACTTAATTTGCATAATGCTTCCTGTATGCAGTCTATAAAAATAATTTTAATGAAGCATAATTATATATTAATTTATGATAATTTATTAAAAGTCATTATTCATTTCAAATAATGCTTCCTATTGCATATATCAAATAATAAAAAGATTGCAATTATGGTTATAAATAGATTTAAAAACTTATGCAAATGGAATAAATAATTCAATTCTTCTCATTAAAACTGCATTTTTATTTCATTTTTTAACTAAAAATTATATAAATATTTTGTAATTTCCTAAAAGAATATTTTCTATTTAGTATATATGCTTTTTTATATTATACAGCTCCATATATATACACATATGAAAAAACATAATATATGCAGAAAAGCATTTAAAATCTTATTAATTAATTTAGATTTTATTAGATCTTTCAGTATATATTATACTATTCTAGAAGAGTTATTGAGCAATATCCAGCTAGTGAAAGCATTGTGATAAACAATGTTTTTGATCTATCTTAATTACATTAACTTAATATGTTTCTAGACTTTATGACCACTGAACAAAATATTTGTTGTAACATACCATTTTTCTACTAAATGATGACTATGTACACTGCTAACAGGTATATTTACATAACCTAAATAAAAAAAAAAATGACCATTTTATGCATAAAAATTTATTTCTTGAATATTTCAAATGCAATTTTAAAAACAAAGGCTTGAGTAGTTCACAGATTTGCAAGAACAATGATTATAAATTAATTATAGTTAATATAAAATTTGTTGAAAAATTTATTCTAAATTTTAATAAAACAACAACTAATAAAAAATTTATGAAAAGAATGATCAAGGAAAAAATTAAGAAAGGAAATTGTAATCCAAGTCATTAAGGATAAATAGGTTTTCCATTACTGGGAGAGGCCCAACCTGCTAACATTACTTTCTGAATGAATAATGATGTGTTGTTTTACATTCAAAAATCTTTAACTTGATATTTTATCGATATTTAATCCTGTATTATAGCTCATATTGAACCTTCTTCGTGCAACTTTTATATGAAAGTGTAAAGTTAGTTTTATTAATTAATATC
>NW_019390172.1:0-3685 GCF_000671375.1 Centruroides sculpturatus
TTCTGAGGTCTGTCTTATCAGGTAAATTACTGTACACAGTGTATTCATTAATTTTCATTTTCATGTAGTAAAGGCTCTATGCCTTCATAAAGTACTACTTTTCCTTTGTTTAAGGGTATTTGGGCAGTTTATTCTCTGTTGTATTCTCAAGCAAACAATACATAAAAGTACAGTACACTATTTTCTGAGGAAACACACATACTTATCCTTTTTTAACCCCATTCCCAATAACCCGGCATTTTCACAAACTCGGCCACCCTTCGGTCCACATTAGGCCGAGTTTTCGAGGTTCTACTGTGTTAAGTAGAGTTTACAATGTTGGTAAGGCTTTATCAGAATTATTGTAACTTCTGTAAGAAAATATAACAAAGCTAAAAATTGCTTTGATAAAAATTTTTATATAATTTGCAGTTTATATGATTTTATCTATTTCAAAATACAAATGCAACAATTTCAATAGGTCAGATCAGAAATTTTCTATATTGATACAAAATTGGATGATAATAAGTTGTATATGTGAGTTCATTGCTAATTTGAAGAAAAATTTTAATTATACAAATTATTACAATATTATTATATATTGTAATAATATTAAATATATTATTACAATATGTAATATATCTAAAAAAGCTTAATGATAGTGTTAAAAATTTATTTGAGTGAAAGTAATTCAAATAATTTATAACTAATACAGTCAAACCTCAAGTTATGAACAATTCAATTTATGAACAAAATTTTGAACACCATATTTGCTCCGGTTTCCAAATAAGCTACTTAGCAGAGCCTGCCATCAATGGTCAGCTTCCTATACTTCCTATGTTGAAGTTGACGGCTCGACCAATCAACGACAGGACTACCAATTCAGTAATGGCACCGAGATTCACCTCGCATCATTAGACGTCACAACACAAACCATCCATGACATTGTTATTTAAATCAGATTTCAATGTGCATGCGGGTAAGATACTATTTCTGGTTTTTGGTATTTGTCGCAATTCAATTTAAATCAAATTAATTAATAAAAAACTGCATCAATTGACATTCTTGTATTATAAATGACATCCAATAATTTAAAGGTGCTTAATTCAAATTAAATAAAAATTTATTTATATATTATAACAATAATGTTTAATATAATATAATTATTAATACTAGGTAGCCAGTTAATTAAAATTAAAAATAATAATTAAAACTTTGGTTTTTTCATCAAAACTGAAACTAAACTTAAAAATAAAACAAAAATTAATTTATTTAAATTTAAAGCAAAGAAATTGAAACATAAGTATTTTATCCACACTTTCCAAAATATTGCAGTCTTGATTGATTTGGTTATATTTCATCTTGGCAGTCTGAGTGGAGTCTGTATTTATAAAACACTTTTTGTAAAGTTAGTTTCAGTTGGTGGTGATGAAATGTTTTGCTTTTTAATATCTATATCCATTCTATATATAATAATATATTGCATTTGTAGGCATTTTCATGCATGAAATACAGCTAAAAAGGTAAAAAACAAAAAGACTGTTTTGGAGGTTGGGAACAGATTAATCCATTTTACATTGTTTCTTGTGGGAAAATTTGTTTTAGTCTGCAAACAAATCTGTTTTCAAACAACTTTTATGAATAAATTAAGTTTTATAAATTGAGGTTTGACTGTATTTTTCAAATGAAATAAAATTATAGAAATAATTTACTGTAATTAAAAACTATATTTATAACTAGTGATGAGATGATTAATCAAAATTAAAAAATCAGGCATTTTTTGGGAATTGGAATTGAGCAAATCTCATTACAATTTCAGATTCTTAAAACAATTCTTCCACATTTAACTAGAACATTGTGTTTCAGTCAAAGATTAAAAATTTTTTAAATTACGATATTAGCAACTATTTGTTTATTGGAAGCTTTCATGTTGACAAACCAGAGATCTTGTGATACCCCATATGCGAGGAGACATCTGTTTCAGTAGACTTTTCTTTCACGTAGTCAGAGCAATGAGATATTGCATTTGTTGGTACTGTCTCCATTTTAAGGGAGATAGGGTTACATTAGGGTTGCCACCCAGTCTGTATTGGATAGGATAGGCTTGACCATCAATTCAAATTGAAGCTGGAAGTCAACAAAAGTATGTGTCAGCAAAACAATTTAACTATAAACAAAATTATACTCTAATTTAAAAAATATAATAAACTAGCAGACCCTGCCACGCGTTGTTGTGGCTCAAAATATATCTATTATAAATGTATAACACTTCCCCTGTGTGGGGGGGATTTTTCGAAAAATTTCTTCTTAGTGTTCTTGGCGTATTCTATTAAAACGCAATCAAAAACGCAAAAACCCACATCTAAAATAGTATAATAGAAGCCAAGTTCTTCAAGGTAAGCCTTAATCCTGATCTCTCCCCCACGGGGGGAATATTGAAAAATCCCTTTTTAGTGTATATTCTGTTGACATACCCTATTAAAACGCATGTAAAATAGTAGAAATAAAAGCAGAGTTCTTTACAGTAAGCCTTAATCCTCTTCATCTCCCCCCAGTGGGAGGAATTTCGACATGTATATTATATAAAAACACGTGCGTATTTGAATGCAGCGTTGTGTGAAAATTTCAAAGGAATTGGTAGTAACAAATGAACATTACATTTTTATTTATATAGATAGGTAGAAGATGATCTGCTTTAGTTCATCCTCACATCGTCATATTCGTAGCATCATCTGTTGGACATAAAAGCCTTAACCCTAGATGATATCCATTGTAGTTTTATTTAATTAATAAAAAATCTGCAGGTTTGATTAGTGGTAAACATTCCGGGGATCATAAATATGCTANATTTAGTAATATAGATTATTTTTAATATTTAGTATGTATACTTGTAATGATAAAATGCTTGAAACAGCTTAAATACTTTTTTCAGTAACATTTTTAATTGCTTTAAACAAATGTTTTTGACCTTTTTTTTTTTTACAGTTAATTAATTAATTAAACCTGACTTATGAAAAAGGTCAGGTTTAACAGATTGAAAACATCTGTTTAAAGAAATTAAAAATCTTACTGAAAAAGTATTTAAGTGTTCAAGCTAAATTAGTTCCAGCTTATACAGAAATGTAGATACTGTGAATCATAAAAAATATGATTCTAAGTAAAAATAATTATTTTCACTAAATTTACTGTCATTTTTGAGTTTTAAAAATTGAGTTTTCAAGATGAATCAGTCTAGGCATTTGTTTTGATTCTTCTTTCCTGAAAAAAAGTTCACACAATTGTACATTTAGGAAAACCTAGCTCGAGTGAACGAATTCAGAACTTTGTTAACTCATGATGGTGATGATATTTGTTCAGCTCGTTGCATCATTTGCTGAACTTCATTTATTGTTAAATATGATAGAATTAAAGCATTTGAGGCATGCTGAGTTCAAAAAAGAAGTGCATCTTTTCATTTACTTTTCTCCTTCACTGGTTATCACGTTGGCCAAAGGAGCAGTTTCCAAAGATATGAAGCTTAAGTAACATGATGGGATAGTTCTTTGAGTAAAAGGGGAATTAATTACAGTAAAGCGTCGGTTATCCGAAAGAATTCCAGTTGGCAAATTTAAATTTTCGCTAGTGCTGTGGCGCTGCAATCTTTGGCTATATCTTGGACTATTCCAATATTTTTTTCGTTGGTATGTGTGTTTTAGCTGGCACTTTT